>NW_028270156.1:74607079-74624579 GCF_037043375.1 Chiloscyllium plagiosum | reverse complement strand
CTCCCCGTTCCCATACTGCTGCCTGTCCCACTGTCCCCTCTCCCTCCCCGTTCCCATACTGCTGCCTGCCTCTCCCACTGTCCCCTCTCCCTCCCCGTTCCCATACTGCTGCCTGTCCCACTGTCCCCTCTCCCTCCCCGTTCCCATACTGCTGCCTGCCTGTCCCACTGTCCCCTCTCCCTCCCCGTTCCCATACTGCAGCCTGCCTGTCCCACTGTCCCCTCTCCCTCCCCGTTCCCATACTGCTGCCTGCCTCTCCCACTGACCCCTCTCCCTCCCCGTTCCCATACTGCTGCCTGTCCCACTCTCCCCTCTCCCTCCCCGTTCCCATACTGCTGCCTGCCTGTCCCACTGTCCCCTCTCCCTCCCCGTTCCCATACTGCAGCCTGCCTGTCCCACTGTCCCCTCTCCCTCCCCGTTCCCATACTGCTGCCTGCCTGTCCCACTGTCCCCTCTCCCTCCCCGTTCCCATACTGCAGCCTGCCTGTCCCACTGTCCCCTCTCCCTCCCCATTCCCATACTGCTGCCTGCCTGTCCCACTGTCCCCTCTCCCTCCCCATTCCCATACTGCTGCCTGCCTGTCCCACTGTCCCCTCTCCCTCCCCGTTCCCATACTGCAGCCTGCCTGTCCCACTGACCCCTCTCCCTCCCCGTTCCCATACTGCTGCCTGCCTGTCCCACTGTCCCCTCTCCCTCCCCGTTCCCATACTGCTGCCTGTCTCACTGTCCCCTCTCCCTCCCCGTTCCCATACTGCTGCCTGCCTGTCCCACTGTCCCCTCTCCCTCCCCGTTCCCATACTGCTGCCTGCCTCTCCCACTGACCCCTCTCCCTCCCCGTTCCCATACTGCTGCCTGTCCCACTGTCCCCTCTCCCTCCCCGTTCCCATACTGCTGCCTGCCTGTCCCACTGTCCCCTCTCCCTCCCCGTTCCCATACTGCTGCCTGCCTGTCCCACTGTCCCCTCTCCCTCCCCGTTCCCATACTGCTGCCTGCCTGTCCCACTGTCCCCTCTCCCTCCCCGTTCCCATACTGCTGCCTGCCTGTCCCACTGACCCCTCTCCCTCCCCGTTCCCATACTGCTGCCTGCCTGTCCCACTGTCCCCTCTCCCTCCCCGTTCCCATACTGCTGCCTGTCTCACTGTCCCCTCTCCCTCCCCGTTCCCATACTGCTGCCTCTCCCACTGTCCCCTCTCCCTCCCCGTTCCCATACTGCTGCCTGTCCCACTGTCTCCTCTCCCTCCCCGTTCCCATACTGCTGCCTGCCTGTCTCACTGTCCCCTCTCCCTCCCCGTTCCCATACTGCTGCCTGCCTGTCCCACTGTCCCCTCTCCCTCCCCGTTCCCATACTGCTGCCTGTCCCACTGTCCCCTCTCCCACCCCGTTCCCATACTGCTGCCTGTCTCACTGTCCCCTCTCCCTCCCCGTTCCCATACTGCTGCCTGTCCCACTGTCCCCTCTCCCACCCCGTTCCCATACTGCTGCCTCTCCCACTGTCCCCTCTCCCTCCCCGTTCCCATACTGCTGCCTGTCCCACTGTCCCCTCTCCCACCCCGTTCCCATACTGCTGCCTGCCTGTCCCACTGTCCCCTCTCCCTCCCCGTTCCCATACTGCTGCCTGCCTGTCCCACTGTCCCCTCTCCCACCCCGTTCCCATACTGCTGCCTGCCTCTCCCACTGTCCCCTCTCCCACCCCGTTCCCATACTGCTGCCTGCCTGTCCCACTGTCCCCTCTCCCTCCCCGTTCCCATACTGCTGCCTGCCTGTCTCACTGTCCCCTCTCCCTCCCCGTTCCCATACTGCTGCCTGTCCCACTGACCCCTCTCCCTCCCCGTTCCCATACTGCTGCCTGTCCCACTGTCCCCTCTCCCTCCCCGTTCCCATACTGCTGCCTGTCCCACTGACCCCTCTCCCTCCCCGTTCCCATACTGCTGCCTGCCTCTCCCACTGACCCCTCTCCCTCCCCGTTCCCATACTGCTGCCTGTCCCACTGACCCCTCTCCCTCCCCGTTCCCATACTGCTGCCTGTCCCACTGTCCCCTCTCCCTCCCCGTTCCCATACTGCTGCCTGCCTGTCTCACTGTCCCCTCTCCCTCCCCGTTCCCATACTGCTGCCTGCCTGTCCCACTGTCCCCTCTCCCTCCCCGTTCCCATACTGCTGCCTGTCCCACTGTCCCCTCTCCCTCCCCGTTCCCATACTGCTGCCTGTCCCACTGACCCCTCTCCCTCCCCGTTCCCATACTGCTGCCTGCCTCTCCCACTGACCCCTCTCCCTCCCCGTTCCCATACTGCTGCCTCTCCCACTGTCCCCTCTCCCTCCCCGTTCCCATACTGCTGCCTGTCCCACTGTCCCCTCTCCCTCCCCGTTCCCATACTGCTGCCTGCCTCTCCCACTGTCCCCTCTCCCTCCCCATTCCCATACTGCTGCCTGTCCCACTGTCCCCTCTCCCTCCCCATTCCCATACTGCTGCCTGCCTGTCTCACTGTTCCCTCTCCCTCCCCGTTCCCATACTGCTGCCTGCCTCTCCCACTGTCCCCTCTCCCTCCCCGTTCCCATACTGCTGCCTGCCTCTCCCACTGACCCCTCTCCCTCCCCGTTCCCATACTGCTGCCTGTCCCACTGTCCCCTCTCCCTCCCCATTCCCATACTGCTGCCTGCCTCTCCCACTGTCCCCTCTCCCTCCCCATTCCCATACTGCTGCCTGTCCCACTGTCCCCTCTCCCTCCCCGTTCCCATACTGCTGCCTGCCTCTCCCACTGTCCCCTCTCCCTCCCCGTTCCCATACTGCTGCCTGTCCCACTGTCCCCTCTCCCTCCCCGTTCCCATACTGCTGCCTGCCTCTCCCACTGTCCCCTCTCCCTCCCCGTTCCCATACTGCTGCCTGTCTCACTGTCCCCTCTCCCTCCCCGTTCCCATACTGCTGCCTGTCCCACTGTCCCCTCTCCCTCCCCGTTCCCATACTGCTGCCTCTCCCACTGTCCCCTCTCCCTCCCCGTTCCCATACTGCTGCCTGCCTCTCCCACTGTCCCCTCTCCCTCCCCATTCCCATACTGCTGCCTGTCCCACTGTCCCCTCTCCCTCCCCATTCCCATACTGCTGCCTGCCTCTCCCACTGTCCCCTCTCCCTCCCCGTTCCCATACTGCTGCCTGCCTCTCCCACTGTCCCCTCTCCCTCCCCGTTCCCATACTGCTGCCTGCCTCTCCCACTGTCCCCTCTCCCTCCCCGTTCCCATACTGCTGCCTGCCTCTCCCACTGTCCCCTCTCCCTCCCCGTTCCCATACTGCTGCCTGCCTCTCCCACTGTCCCCTCTCCCTCCCCGTTCCCATACTGCTGCCTGTCCCACTGTCCCCTCTCCCTCCCCGTTCCCATACTGCTGCCTGCCTGTCCCACTGTCCCCTCTCCCTCCCCGTTCCCATACTGCTGCCTGCCTGTCCCACTGACCCCTCTCCCTCCCCGTTCCCATACTGCTGCCTGTCCCACTGTCCCCTCTCCCTCCCCGTTCCCATACTGCTGCCTGCCTGTCCCACTGACCCCTCTCCCTCCCCGTTCCCATACTGCTGCCTGTCCCACTGTCCCCTCTCCCTCCCCGTTCCCATACTGCTGCCTGTCCCACTGTCTCCTCTCCCTCCCCGTTCCCATACTGCTGCCTGCCTCTCCCACTGACCCCTCTCCCTCCCCGTTCCCATACTGCTGCCTGTCCCACTGACCCCTCTCCCTCCCCGTTCCCATACTGCTGCCTGCCTGTCCCACTGTCCCCTCTCCCTCCCCGTTCCCATACTGCTGCCTGTCCCACTGTCCCCTCTCCCTCCCCGTTCCCATACTGCTGCCTGCCTCTCCCACTGTCCCCTCTCCCTCCCCGTTCCCATACTGCTGCCTGCCTGTCCCACTGACCCCTCTCCCTCCCCGTTCCCATACTGCTGCCTGTCCCACTGACCCCTCTCCCTCCCCGTTCCCATACTGCTGCCTGCCTGTCCCACTGACCCCTCTCCCTCCCCGTTCCCATACTGCTGCCTGCCTGTCCCACTGTCCCCTCTCCCTCCCCGTTCCCATACTGCTGCCTGTCCCACTGTCCCCTCTCCCTCCCCGTTCCCATACTGCTGCCTGTCCCACTGACCCCTCTCCCTCCCCGTTCCCATACTGCTGCCTGCCTGTCCCACTGACCCCTCTCCCTCCCCGTTCCCATACTGCTGCCTGCCTCTCCCACTGACCCCTCTCCCTCCCCGTTCCCATACTGCTGCCTGTCCCACTCTCCCCTCTCCCTCCCCGTTCCCATACTGCTGCCTGCCTCTCCCACTGTCCCCTCTCCCTCCCCGTTCCCATACTGCTGCCTGCCTGTCCCACTGACCCCTCTCCCTCCCCATTCCCATACTGCTGCCTGCCTGTCCCACTGTCCCCTCTCCCTCCCCGTTCCCATACTGCTGCCTGCCTGTCTCACTGTCCGTTCTCTCTGGGAACCTGATCCGAGTGACTGTAATCTCTTTAATCTCTATTACAGAGGTCCCTCTCAGCCACAGCTCCACCGGTTTGGCTGCCGTACACAGCTATTGACCAGTTACTGCAGGCACTCGGAGAGAACTCAGGCAACCTGAGTAATGTGAGGGTGAGTCTGAAACATTCTGAGACAGTCAGGTGTCATTGTCCCCAGCAACAGCTGCTGGCTTTGTTGATAGATATATCTGATGTGAAAGCACCTGGGTCTTGATAAGGCTGTCTGTTATTTCCTTAGCTGTGTGAGAAACTCCGGAGCAGGCTGGCTGATTATCACCAGCAGGTGGATCAGACAACTCTCGACATGAACAGCTACCGTCGCCAGCAGCAGCAGCAGCAGTTGTTGTAAAAGTGGGCCTGATTTTGGAGAGCTGCCTTGCTCCACTGGGCAGATGCAGTGCCTGAATGACAGGCAACATCCCAGTGACACAAGCTGCCTTTTCTACGTGACCTTGTGTGCCTCTACAGACTTGTCAAAGTAGGCATCATACAGAAACACATGTGCGCACATACACCCCCTGACAACGCACACGCTCAGACACACAACTTTGTAATAATGTCCAACTTCTGGTTCAACATCTACTTGTCCCATTGTCACTGTCCCTGTATCCAGAGCGTTCTGCATCTCTCTGTAACTGGGGAGGGTAATCCCTGGATCCCTCTGCCTTGTCTCCCTAAGCAGGGGGTGATCCATGGATCTCTGTATAGGGATGGAGCCAATGTGTATAGTGTGGGATCCCAGGCTCATTGTGAGCCAGTGACTATACGTAGTTTTTTTTACTGTACATGAATGCTGAAGATTTGCCTTTTTAAGGCTTTTTATTTATTGGAAGTTTTTTTCCAATCACGTTTCATAAAATAAAGGAATTAGAATTGTTTGTTCATTTGCAATCTCTCATTGGTGAATGTGTGGTACCTGCTGAGGTGAGACACTCCTTTTGTTGTGAGGTGTTGAGAAGGACATATGCAGGCCCAGAGCGGTTTTATCCAGGACTCTGTGCCAGGGGCTTCCAGTGTGCTGCAGTTGGAGTGGCTGAGGGGCAGGGCTTTCTGCCAAGGCCCCCTCCCCCATCAGAAACCTCCCCATCACACTGGTAGTGGAAATTGGAAATTGCCTTGAACAACCCTGGATAGAGCAGCTGTAGTCAACACTGAGCACATAACACTGCAGCATGCATGATGGGAAAGCTATGGAAAGTCATTGGCGTAGCATCCCCACATAACTTGGCATTACAGCCTCTGTTTTAATGCTAAACTATACCATTGAATCAAATCCTACACCCAAACTATAGCCAGAGTTTACATGAATTAACATTAGTTTGGCATTGCAAATTCTTGTTTTGCTGGTATCAGTAAAACTCAATGACTCCCAGCCACCTACCTAACCATGTTTTTGTGAAGTTAGTTGAAGAATGTTAGCCCAGTTATGAGCAGTTGCCTTTGCCATCTGAGTACACAGGGTAGGTTTCATTAAAGTGCTGCCCTGAGCAGGCACCTCTGACAATCCTCAGTACTCCAGGTCGTTCTGGTATAACGTGCATTTCATGAATATGAATTGGCTATATCCAAACAGTTGAGCAACTGTGTTAATGTGAACGTTCAACAAATGAGATTTGTATGGGGTGGGGCTGACACGTGTGCTCCCCTGCAGCCCCACCCTGTCACATTACATCAGAACGGCCTGTACACTGAATATTACTGTCTGCTTAACTGCTTGAAGTGGGGCTTGAACCTAGACATTCAGTTTATGGTTAGGGTAGTTTTCAACGCCTGTTACTAGCTGGTGAAGGCAAGATCCAGGTTAACTCATCCAGCCTGTTCAGTCATCAGATTACTAACGTCAGTGCCGGTTGAAGGCTTCTGTCTAGAATGTGCCATGTGTTTTCTTTCCTTACCTTCCACTTTGTGATCTTTAGTAGAGACAAACATTGACTTGGGGGAAGGATCACTCCATAACACACTAACCCCATCTCCAGAGTTCCACACAAACAAAAACAAATTGCTGGAGAAACTCAGCGGCTCTGATGAAGGGTCACCAGACTTGAAATGTGAAGTCTGCCTCCATCTCATCAATGCTGCCAGACCTGTTCAGTTTCTCCAGCAGTTTGTTCTTGTTTCATTGTGTTTCCAGCATTTCTGACATTTTTCTGAGCTTCCAGCCCCAGAACAAAGCTTCAGAGACTCCTCAGCTCACCAGCTCCTCCCTGGACAATACTGTGCTGAAAAGACGTTTCCAGACGCTAAGCCGCTGCAGTTCTGACCGTGCCTGTGTGATGCTTTGTGCTGAGGTTCTGAGGGATAGAGAATCCAAAGTGCCTTTTCTGGTTGGCACACCCTCCAAACAGGTTTCTGCTGCTGCCACAGCTTGAACACGCTCAATCACTCGCTGTTTTGTTCCAAATCTGGTACATTGCCCAGTGATGTGATAAAAGCAAGACTGGTCTGGTTTGGAACAGCTGAGGGTTTCAGCGGAGCTCACGGTCACCCCAGACCTGCTCAGTGAGTCACCAGCATTGATCATTTCCTGATTAAAAACTGCAGCTGCCCTGTCACACCCATTTAGAGTCAATAGCTGTGAAGCTGGAAAAGGACAGCCTCTGAGGAGCAGCAAAGTTAATGTTTCAGCTCAAAACGTTGACCTTCCTGCTCCTCAAGCGCTGTCTGACCTGCAGTGCTTTTCCAGCTTCACATCTCTTGACTCTGGCTTCCAGCAGCTGCAGTCTTCCTGTCTCCTGTCACAAATATGTAGCTCTCACTATGCAAGAAAACTGGACCCCTACGGAAGGGCTAATGAGAGTTTAGATGGGGCTTTGCATCATCTAATCTGGTCTGAAACAGCTTGGAGAGTGAGGGGGCCCAGCAGATCGCTAAGCAACATCGGGCCTCTGACAGGATATTTAATTGTGATGATAATTAGTCCTAATCCTATATCCATTCTCTGAATTTCAACAATTTTGTTTTGGAAGTATTTTGATTACTGCGAAAGTGTGGCGTGCCAAACAAGGATACAGTTTAACTGCGAGTTCACAATAGTTTCTGGAACATCAAGTATTGGTACACTGACCTTTTGTCCTTTGATATAGAGTTCTCTGAAGAGACCCTGTTGGATTGGACAGTGGTTCCTCTGTAGTTTAATGCAGCTCACAGACTGATGTATCTGACTCCAGCACTTACAAAACACAAAATCAAAATTGCACACCATTTCAGCTCTGACTAAAAGTGCGATCCATAAGATTATGTGGAAACTGGACAAAAATATCCCATCCAATCCACCAGCCTCCTTAACAAAATAACCTTCAGCAGAGTCTGGTCAATACTTCACCATAATCAACTCAAACCTTTCTTTATGAACAAGTAATAACAATTCCTGTCAAAGACAACACAGCTTAGAACAAAGCTCCCTATCACCTCCATCCCCACCCCCACTCACCTATTGTACTCTATGCTACTTTCTCCCCCCCCCCCCCCCCCCCCCCCCCCTCATTTATCTCCCCACTCTGTAGGCACCCTGCCTGTATTCCTGATGAAGGGCTTTTGCCCGAGACGTCTATTTTCCTGCTCCTCAGATGCTGCCTGACCTGCTGTGCTTTTCCAGCATCTGCAGTCGTTTTTACCTATCCCCATCAGCAATTCCCAGCACAGGGTTAGATACAGAGGAATGTTCCATTGAGCCCTGTTCACAAATAACTCATGAACTAATCTGTGCTAACTGTGTTCCATTGCAACTTATTAAATGCCATTTCTTAAATCTCTCAGCTAGGGTTCTGTTCCTTTCTCCAGAACTGAAACAGCTCAAAGTCACACCTGAATCTAATGTGATTCTGACAGAGATATACTTAGATTTAGATCAGATTCCCTAGTGTGGAAAGAGGCCCTTCGGCCCAACAAACCCACACCGACCCATTTCCCTCTGACTAATGAACCTAACACTATGGGCAATTTAGCATGGCCAATTCACCTGACCTGCACATCTTTAGACTGTGGAAGGAAACCGGAGCATCCAGAATAAACCCACACAGACACGGGGAGAATGTGCAAACTCCACACAGTCACCTGCAGCTGTGAGGCAGCATTGAGCCACCGTGCCGCCCCAGATTTGACCTGGCTGTAGCCTTATAGCGATCTTGCTGCTTTAGCGTTAAACATGTTTGTCTTGCACTGTCACAAAAGTTCTTAAATGTGTAAGAAGGGTTACTGGCACTTCCTCACTCCAACTGCCCAGTGACTCAAATATACACATAGCTAGTATATTCCAGTGGTAATTGGATTAGATTTTGGCTCTTAAGTCCCCTCTCAACATGTTTATTTGAAATTCTCCAGTCAATCATGTTTGAATGCAACTGGGGACAGGAGCCACGGTTCATTCATATTCCCTTAAGGCAATTGTTTTTGATGTTTCTTTCGACATTTAGTAGCTTGTCAAAAAGAACCACCTCATTATTCTGATCCCATGTTCCAGCACTTGGCTGAGAGCTTTGTATGCCTTGGCATGGTGAGTGTGCATCTAAATACTCAATCATACCATTTTACAGTACAGGAGGCCATTGGACACCCGTTGTATACATACCCACTTCCAAAAGAACAGCCCAGCTAGTCCCACTCTCCAGTCCCATGTCCATAGCCTTCTAAATTCATCACTTACAAATACATTTCCAGCTCTCTTTTGAAACCTCTAGTGGAATTCAGCAACGTGTTCCAAATCCAAACTGAGTAAAAGAGTTTCTCATCTCATTCCTCACTCTCTTGCTGACAATCTTGAAATCTGACCTTTACCCTGTAAAAATTGATTATAATTTTGAACATTTCAATAAGTTAGATCTTAACCCTTTCTGCTCCAAGGAGAACAAGCCTGCTTCCTGTCTGTCCTAGCTACATCCCTCTCAATCTCCTCTACTCCAAGGAATACAGCCCTAGTTTGGCCAATCTTTTCATAACAAACTCTCCAGCCCAGGTCACATCCTGGTAAACCTCTACACCCTCTCCAGTGCAATCACACCCCTCCTATAACAAGGATTCGAGAACTGCACACAATACTAACTACATTCTAACCAATATTTTGTACAGTCTCAGCATCACCTCCCTGATCTTAAACTCTGTGCCTCAGCTACTAAAGGCAAGTAGCTCACGGGCCTCATTAAACCTTTTATCTAAGTGTCCCTCTACCTTCAGGAACTGGTGTACAAGCATACCAAAATCCTACTGTTCAGATACTTCCTTGCCTTGTTAGTCCTGTCCAACTGCATCACCTCACAATTATCAGGACTCAAATTTCTTTTACCAAAGACCAGCCCATCTGTAGAGTCATAGAGATGTACAGCATGGAAACAGACCCTTCAGTCCAACCTGTCCATGCTGACCAGATATCCATACCTCCTGTAATTTAAGGCTATCCTCCTCACTATTCTGGATTATCTGTGAAGTTACTGATCAATCTCTTAAATTCAAATCTAAATAATTTATATGTGCCACAAACAGCCAGGGCCCCAACACGACCCCTGTACGACCTCACTCAGCACAGACTTCCAATCGGAAGATACCCTCTGTGAAACTAGATGTGGATACAATTGGCCTGAATTCCTTGGCTTATATTCTTTGCTATCAGTCTCCCTTGCAGGACATTATCAAAAGCACTACCCTTGTCTACACACCTGGTCATCTCTGTGAAAAATACAATCAAGTTGGTCAGGCGTCAGCTCCCCTTAACAAAACCCTGCTGACTGTCCTTGATTAATCCCTGCATCTCCAAACAGAACAGATTTGTTCTGTTCCCTCAGAATTGCTTCCAGTAGTTTCCCCATTGCTCAGGTTAGACTGACCAGCCTGGAGCTCCCTGGGTTATTCCTCTGTTCTCTTCTAGAATAATATTACCACGTTGGCTAGCACCACCTTTGATTGCGATTACAAGTCAATGAAATATGGTTTTAGATTTTACAAAAATCCCCTAGATTCCAGCCAGAAAGTTGGGAAAAGATGTCATAAAATATGATTTCACAACAATGTCTAAATGCTCTGCTGCCTGTGTCTGAAATTCCATTCCCAATCCAGCCCATGATTATAAACCAACACTGGCACCTGGACACCCTATGTGCTGACGTTAAAAATTCTCACCTTCATTTTGAATCCAGCCATGGCCTCATCCCTTCCTATGTCTAATTCCCTCTAGCCCCACAATCCTCACAGACATGGTTTCAGCTGCCTAGAGTTGAAGCTCTGGAATTCCTTTGCTTTCATTCTTGAAGATATTCCTTAAAACCTACCACTGAAGGAGGTGCTGATGGGCTGACATGTGTGTGAGACTTGGTGCTGAATGCTCCTGCGAAGCCCCCTTGGTGAGCTTGCTGATAGCTCCGGATGCCAGTGCCATCCTCTCAAGTGGGTAGCATTCCCCTTCACTTCCTGCTGATAGGCGGAACATCACAACAAACCCGGGCTCATCCCAAAAGATGACTTTTATTGTTCAATTGACGGAAGTTGTCAAATGCTTAATACAAAAGCATCAGCTAGCTGCTTCATTCAACATCATCTATGTTGCGTTACAGATGTATGAGCTCTAAACTGTTTCACAGATTCTAGTGCATATGGGGTTTAGACAAGGCTCAGCCACTCAATCTTGTCTATTGTAGTTTAACATAGGCATCTTCCTAGTCAGGGATTACCCACTGGTATAGGTCCACCTTGGGCTGTGTGGTGCCATGTTATAGCAGTAGCTAGGCCAGGCAGCTATAGATTATGAAAGATAAAGCAAAGGAGTTTAGTGTTTAAAACGCAACTGGAGTTCTAAGAGTTGGCAGTGGCTGACTGAAGCTCTGTTAAATGCAGGGAAGTGGAGAGATCCTGAGGGCAAGCACACATCCTGAACACTCCCATACTAAAGACAGGACGCCAGTGACCTCCCCTTCTGGGTTAGTTTACCAAACGGGAATAATGTCAGAAATAATGGGGAAGGGACAGACTGTTATAAAATCATACTCTCAAACATGGTTATATCCGGCAGATACAATTTGGTGCATTTGGAAACGCTTTCAGAGGCCAGCCTTCTGTTTCAGGAGGCATGCTGTGGTCACACTTGACTCCAGTTTCAGAAGCTGGCACTATGCCACCCAGCAACAGGAGCGAGGATAGCCAGCAGGCTGAGGGTCCCAGCTACCCTGGAGCTGCCACTTCGGGAGTTGCAGAGGTCCCAGTTACAGCAGCTGAAGGTGAAATCCAAATCCCTGCTGTACTCAGCCTTCACCGCCTTGACATGACATTCCCGATCAGTCCAACAGCGACGTAACAACCTGTGAGAAGCTGCAAACAAAACGCAATGCTTTAGTGCCTTTCAGTAGGAATTATCAGGAAGGAGTCAACAGGAGGAAGGATAGGGGGCTGGGGGAAATCCAGACCCAGCACCAGGCAAACTAGGCCAGTCTGAAAGAACTGACAGCAATGGACAGCCAAGGGCACGCGACCGGGGGAAAGAGGAATCACGGGGGCTGGGTTTGGGGAATTGGTTGGGTGAGTTGGTTCATGGGCAAAGAAACCGAGGCCGATCATGAGGGGGGAAGCAGTAGCTAGAACAAAGCAGCTGTGCAGAGCTGGGACACCTGCTGTCAATGCTTCATTCAGAGCACTCTGCAGGAGCCAAGGACTGCAGTGGTACAAGAAAGCAGCTCACCACCACCTTCTCGAGGGAAATGAGAGCCAGGCTATAGAAACTGGACCTGGCAGCAACAACAACAACAACAACAACAACACAGCCCGAGTGAACAAAAAGCACTCTGGGAATGCTTGGATTCAACACTACTTTTTGAAATCATCACAAGGGCAGACATTAACCCACCTTGTGTAACATTCAGACAGACATTGAAGTTTGCTGGACACTTCTCCTTCGAACACAACAAGTCATTGTCAGAGTCACATGTGTAACATGTAATAGCATAACCTGGTGCAGCGTCAAGACAGATAAACAAACAACGCATTAGTTTGACATGGTAAACTATACTTGTCACAACCAAAACAGCAATGATTCAGTGTCACTGTAAACAAGAGAGAGAGATGGAGCAGATACACAGCATATGAACGAGTGTGTGGGAGTGTGTGTGTGTGATTGAGAGACACAGAGGGGAGGTCTCCCTATATATCTGCTCCTCAATTTCCCACTGACTATGGCAGGGGCTTGGCTATATTTCAATACCAAAGTGATCGCCCACTTGTCTTGGATTTCCACCTATATAGCTTCACTGGACGTCCCATCAGAAATATCCTAAATACAACACTAATGATTTCCCTAATCCAAAATACCACTCCCCTCTCCCCCCACCCCCTTACCTCCTTTTCTACCCTTTCCAAAGCATGTTAACCTTAGAACAATGAGCTGCGGACCCTGTCCTTCCCTCAGCCAGGTCTCTAATACCTTTGATGTCCCAGTCCCATGTTCCTGCCCGGAGTTTATCTGCCTCACCTTCAGGCCTCTTGCGCTGAGGTAAGTGTGGTTTAATTCATCCATATTTCCTCGTTCCCTGCTGTGCCTGGTTAACTTGCTCCATTGAACTTCAGATCCAGCCTCAACCTTCCCTCATTACTGCTCAGAAAATGCCCCCAACCTCAGCCCCACCCCATCCCCCTGATATCCCCACCACCTTTACAGAGAGAGAGTGTGTGCGCGGATCAGGTTCAGTGAGGGTGATTCACTCTGGATGTAGATGAGAGACACAGTCAGTGAGTGTGTCTGCAGCAACTCCACTAAATGATCGCTTCTCGGCCTTTTGGCTAAGATTAAGTGTCTAAGATTAAGGCGGAGAAGGGAAAGAAGGAGGCAGAGGAATGGACCGTGGTGAAAAACAGGAAGAGGAAAACCCACCCGGTCACCAAGACCTCCCAGAAAAAGGGGAAAAGGCTGCTGCAGGTGGAAGGCACGGACAGCTCTTCGGAGAGTGAGGACGGAAGAAAGGAGGGTCGTCACCAAAAGAAGAGGCAGAGCGCTGCGAGAAGAAAGGAGAGCAGCAACTGCCAACCAAGGGACGAGCCTCCTGAGGAAATGGGAAACCACCACCCCCCACCAGGTGAAAGCCAGGCGGGTCCCACCGCCCCACAGCTCCAGGTCACTGGGAGCAGCGACCCTCTGACAGCCCCGCTGTCAGATATAGAAACAGACAGCGTGGACCCTGGTCTCGGCCCGATGACACCGAAGCGGGCAAATGGGCCGAATGAGGAACTGGACAGCTACCTCAGCCCAGCGAGGGTCCAGCAGTTTGCGGACTGCATGGGGATGCAGACAGCTACCCCAGAGGGGCAGGACCAGCAACAATCGGACATGGGTAACCTTACAACCTGTTAACAAAATGGGGTTTAAAATTGCAACTATCAATGTGCGCAGCATAAAATCTGCTGCGCGATGTGTTTCAACTCTGGCCTTCCTGGCCAACGTGAAAGCTGATGTCCTGTTTCTGCAGGAGTGTGGGATACCGCACCTCAGCAGTTACAGGAGATGGTCGAGCTTGTGGGCCCATGGGCCGTCAGTGTGGTCGGGGGGCAACGATAACCGCTCCTCGGGCCTGGGTATTCTGTTACGGGGAGGCAACTTCACCATCTCCGAGGTTAAGGAGGTGGTGGGCGGGCGCCTCCTCGTTGCTGATGTTACATACAGAAACGCTCCCGTGAGACTAATCAACGTGTACGCCCCAGCGGGTAAGAGGGAACGGTTGGCCGTCCTGCAGCAGCTTCCACTGTTGCTGGCTACGGCCAGGCCGGTCATTCTGGCCGGAGACTTCAACTGTATCATTGATGCAGATGGACGATCCGGCGGGGGGGGACAGTAAACTGGACGCCACGTCCAGAGCCCTGATGGACACGGTAAAGCTGCACGACGTCTTCAGCACCCCTGCAGACGGAGCGCAGCTTGGATACACCTGGTCACGGGCAGACGGGTCTATCCGCTCAAGGATAGATTACCTGTTTGTGTCCCGAACATTCTCGGTCAGATCCACCGAATTCAAGCCGGTGTTCTTCTCTGACCACTGCCTCCTGCTGGCCGACTGTCACCTACAGGACGAGCAGCGGGCTGGTAAGGGAACGTGGAAATTGAACACCAAGCTGTTGACCCCGGGAAACATTGAGGAGCTCAAGAGGGATTACGCAGGTTGGAGAACCGTGAAGTCCCTCTTTGAGTCTCCAGCGGACTGGTGGGAAACAGTAAAAGGGAACATCAAGAGGTTCTTCATCCTCAAAGGTGTTCAGGAGGCGAGAGAGAGACGGGGAAAACTGTCCCAGCTCCAGGAAAGTATGCAGAACCTGCTCCTGCTGCAGACGTTGGGGGTCGATGTCACGGAGGACCTCAAGGAGGTGAAGGGCCAGCAAGCCTCGCTCTTTGCCTCGGAGGCCTCCAAGATAATCTTCCGGTCCAGGGTCCGCTCGGTGGAGCAGGACGAGACGTGCTCACGTTTCTTCTTCCAGAAGGTGCACAAAGAGAGCTCCGTGCTCAGCAGCCTGAAGGAAGAAGATGGCTCGGTAACGTCATCTCAGGCTGACATCATGAGGATCAGCAAATCCTTCTATGCCAGTCTGTATGACTCGAAGCCAACTGACAGCGCGGCCTCCCAGTCATTCCTGTCCTCTATCACGGAGGTCCTAGACGACGGAACACGAGAGAGGCTGGACCAGCCACTATCTCTGGACGAGCTGACCAAGGCCCTCGAGTCCTTCGAAAAGAATAAAACTCCCGGAAGCGACGGCTTACCGGTCGAGCTCTATTCCGCTCTTTGGGACTTGATTGGCCGGGACCTGCTGGAGGTGTATGTCAGTATGCTTCGGGCAGGTACCATGAGTGAATCCATGAGGAAAGGCATCATCACCCTCATCTACAAGCAGAAGGGGGAGAGGGAAGAAATTAGAAATTGGAGACCGATCTCACTGTTAAACACAGACTACAAAATCTTGTCAAAGGTCATCGCCAACCGGGTCAGGTCTGCTCTAGGGTCGGTGATTCACCCTGACCAAACCTGTGCTGTGCCGGGCACGAAGATCGCTGAGAGTCTCGCACTCCTCAGGGATACGATCGCCTACGTGCAGGACAGGGGGGTGGACACCTGCCTCATCAGCCTGGACCAGGAGAAAGCCTTTGACAGGATATCGCATACGTACATGAGGGATGTCCTCTCCAAAATGGGCTTCGGGGAGGGAATCGCTAATTGGATCAGACTGCTCTACACCAACATTGTCAGTGCAGTCTCAATCAATGGGTGGGAATCAGATAGCTTCCCAGTCAGATCTGGAGTCAGGCAGGGCTGCCCTCTCTCTCCTGCCTTGTTTGTGTGTTGCATAGAGCCATTTGCCGAGTCCATCAGGAAGGATGCGAGCCTGAAAGGGGTGACTATTCCTGGCAGTGGGGGCCTGCAGGTTAAGGCCTCCCTGTACATGGATGACGTCGCCGTTTTCTGCTCGGATCCGCTGTCCGTGCACAGACTCATGTGCATTTGTGACCAGTTCGAACGGGCCTCGGGGGCCAAGGTAAACCGAGGCAAGAGCGAGGCCATGCTCTTCGGGAACTGGGCCGACCAATCCTCGATCCCCTTCACCGTCAGGACCGACCACCTGAAGGTGCTGGGTATTTGGTTCGGGGGGGCTGGGGCGTGCGCCAAGACCTGGGAGGAGCGGATCAGGAAGGTGAGACAGAAACTGGGCAGATGGAAGCAACGGTCGCTCTCCATCGCGGGAAAAAACCTGGTCATCAGGTGTGAGGTACTCTCAGTATTGTTATACGTGGCACAGGTCTGGCCTATCCCCAGAACCTGTGCCGCTGCAGTCACCCGGGCCATCTTCCACTTCGTGTGGAGGTCAAAGATGGACCGGGTCCGAAGGGACTCGCTGTACAAAGACCGGTGCAATGGGGGAAAAAACACACCCAATGCTACCCTCACCCTGATGGCCACCTTTGTGTGTGGCTGCATCAAGCTGTGCGTGGATCCCCGGTTCGCAAACACCAAGTGTCACTACGTACTGAGGTTCTACCTGTCCCCGGTGTTGCGAAGGATGGGCCTGGCCTCGCTGCCGCGGAACGCTCCGAGTAGTTGGACCATTCCGCATCACCTGTCCTTCGTGGAGAAGTTTATCAAGAAAAACACCTTTGACCACAAGTCCATCAGGAAGTGGTCAGCACGTAGTGTCCTTGAGACCCTTCAGGAAAAGGAGAGGGCGGATCCTATCGAGCGGTTCCCTGAGCAGATTGTCAAAGCCATTTGGCAGAATGTCTCATCGCCAGAACTTTCCAACAAGCACCAAGACATGGCTTGGCTGGTGGTGAGAAGGGCTCTGCCTGTGAGATCCTTTATGCACGCCCGGACTCTCTGCCGCACCGCACGCTGCCCTCGAAGCGGCTGCGGTGGGGGGAGGAGACTGTCACACACCTCCTTCTGGAATGTGCCTATGCAGAGGAAGTCTGGAGAGGAATGCAGTAGTGTTTGTCGAGGTTCGTCCCGAGCAGCGCCGTGACGCGGGACTCCGTGCTCTACGGCCTGTTCCCCGGGACGCACACCGAGACGAACATCAACTGCGCCTGGAGGATCATCAACTCGGTGAAGGACGCTCTCTGGGCGGTCCGAAACCTGCTGATCTTCCAGCTGAAGGAGTTGACCCCGACTGAGTGTTGCAGACTGGCACATTCCAAGGTCCAGGACTACGTGTTGAGGGACGCGCTGAAGCTTGGGGCAGCTGCCGCCAAGGCGCGGTGGGGAAAGACCACCGTCTAACATCTGCCTGCCTAACGAAGAACAGGGGCCCCACGCAGTCATTTGGGCTCCGCTGGCGCCTCAGCTCAATGTAATCGCATCAATATGAATGATCACCCTGTTTCGACACGCAAAGAAATGGAATGTTTAAAGAATGATGACATGTCCAATTGTATAGATTAAATATATGTGAATAAAGTATATTTTTGAAATAAAAAAAATCTCCACTAAATGAGAGTGAACAAAGGAATTTGGAGAGTCGGCGCCCTCCCTGATCTCCATCCCTTTCCCACTTTGCTTAAAACTGAC
>NW_028270156.1:74514307-74596579 GCF_037043375.1 Chiloscyllium plagiosum | reverse complement strand
ACAGTTCGGGATCTGTCCGGGGGGAACAGTTCGGGATCTGTCCGGGGAACAGTTCGGGATCTGTCCGGGGAACAGTTCGGGATCTGTCCTGGGAACAGTTCGGGATCTGTCCGGGGAACAGTTCGGGATCTGTCCTGGGAACAGTTCGGGATCTGTCCGGGGAACAGTTCGGGATCTGTCCTGGGGAACAGTTCGGGATCTGTCCGGGGAACAGTTCGGGATCTGTCCTGGTGAACAGTTCGGGATCTGTCCTGGGGAACAGTTCGGGATCTGTCCGGGGAACAGTTCGGGATCTGTCCGGGAACAGTTCGGGATCTGTCCGGGGAACAGTTCGGGATCTGTCCTGGGGAACAGTTCGGGATCTGTCCGGGGAACAGTTCGGGATCTGTCCTGGGGAACAGTTCGGGATCTGTCCTGGGAACAGTTCGGGATCTGTCCAGGGAACAGTTCGGGATCTGTCCTGGGGAACAGTTTGGGATCTGTCCTGGGGAACAGTTCGGGATCTGTCCGGGGAACAGTTCGGGATCTGTCCTGGGGAACAGTTCGGGATCTGTCCGGGGAACAGTTCGGGATCTGTCCGGGGAACAGTTCGGGATCTGTCCGGGGAACAGTTCGGGATCTGTCCTGGGGAACAGTTCGGGATCTGTCCGGGGAACAGTTCGGGATCTGTCCTGGGGAACAGTTCGGGATCTGTCCTGGGGAACAGTTCGGGATCTGTCCAGGAGAACAGTTCGGGATCTGTCCTGGGGAACAGTTTGGGATCTGTCCTGGGGAACAGTTCGGGATCTGTCCTGGGGAACAGTTCGGGATCTGTCCGGGGAACAGTTCGGGATCTGTCCTGGGGAACAGTTCGGGATCTGTCCGGGGGAACAGTTCGGGATCTGTCCTGGGGAACAGTTCGGGATCTGTCCTGGGGAACAGTTCGGGATCTGTCCCGGGAACAGTTCGGGATCTGTCCTGGGGAACAGTTCGGGATCTGTCCGGGGGAACAGTTCGGGATCTGTCCTGGGGAACAGTTCGGGATCTGTCCTGGGGAACAGTTCGGGATCTGTCCAGGGAGAACAGTTCGGGATCTGTCCTGGGGAACAGTTTGGGATCTGTCCGGGGAACAGTTCGGGATCTGTCCTGGGGAACAGTTCGGGATCTGTCCTGGGGAACAGTTCGGGATCTCTCTGGGGGAACAGTTCGGGATCTGTCCTGGGGAACAGTTCGGGATCTCTCTGGGGGAACAGTTCGGGATCTGTCCTGGGGAACAGTTCGGGATCTGTCCGGGGAACAGTTCGGGATCTGTCCTGGGGAACAGTTCGGGATCTGTCCTGGGGAACAGTTCGGGATCTCTCTGGGGGAACAGTTCGGGATCTGTCCTGGGGAACAGTTCGGGATCTCTCTGGGGAACAGTTCGGGATCTGTCCTGGGGAACAGTTCGGGATCTGTCCGGGGAACAGTTCGGGATCTGTCCTGGGGAACAGTTCGGGATCTGTCCGGGGAACAGTTCGGGATCTGTCCTGGGGAACAGTTCGGGATCTGTCCTGGGGAACAGTTCGGGATCTCTCTGGGGGAACAGTTCGGGATCTGTCCTGGGGAACAGTTCGGGATCTCTCTGGGGGAACAGTTCGGGATCTCTCTGGGGGAACAGTTCGGGATCTGTCCTGGGGAACAGTTCGGGATCTGTCCGGGGAACAGTTCGGGATCTGTCCTGGGGAACAGTTCGGGATCTCTCTGGGGGAACAGTTCGGGATCTCTTTGGGGAACAGTTCGGGTTCTGTCCGGGGAACAGTTCGGGATCTGTCCTGGGGAACAGTTCGGGATCTGTCCGGGGAACAGTTCGGGATCTGTCCTGGGGAACAGTTCGGGATCTGTCCTGGGGAACAGTTCGGGATCTGTCCAGGAGAACAGTTCGGGATCTGTCCTGGGGAACAGTTTGGGATCTGTCCGGGGAACAGTTCGGGATCTGTCCTGGGGAACAGTTCGGGATCTGTCCTGGGGAACAGTTCGGGATCTCTCTGGGGGAACAGTTCGGGATCTGTCCTGGGGAACAGTTCGGGATCTCTCTGGGGGAACAGTTCGGGATCTGTCCTGGGGAACAGTTCGGGATCTGTCCGGGGAACAGTTCGGGATCTGTCCTGGGGAACAGTTCGGGATCTGTCCTGGGGAACAGTTCGGGATCTGTCCTGGGGAACAGTTCGGGATCTCTCTGGGGGAACAGTTCGGGATCTGTCCTGGGGAACAGTTCGGGATCTCTCTGGGGGAACAGTTCGGGATCTCTCTGGGGGAACAGTTCGGGATCTGTCCTGGGGAACAGTTCGGGATCTGTCCGGGGAACAGTTCGGGATCTGTCCTGGGGAACAGTTCGGGATCTCTCTGGGGGAACAGTTCAGGATCTCTCTGGGGAACAGTTCAGGATCTGTCTGGGGGAACAGTTCGGGATCTCTCTGGGGAAACAGTTCGGGATCTGTTCTGTGGAACAGTTCGGGATGTGTGCGCGGGAACAGTTCGGGATTTGTCCGGGAAAACAGTTCGGGATCTCTCCGGGGAAACAGTTCGGTATCTGTCCCGGGAACAGTTCGGGATCTGTCTGGGGGAACAGTTCGGAATCTGTCCTGGGGAACAGTTCGGGATCTCTCTGGGGGAACAGTTCGGGATCTGTCCGGGGAACAGTTCGGGATCTGTCCTGGGGAACAGTTCGGGATCTCTCTGGGGGAACAGTTCGGGATCTGTCCTGGGGAACAGTTCGGGATCTGTCCCGGGAACAGTTCGGGATCTGTCCGGAGAACAGTTCGGGATCTCTCTGGGGGAACAGTTCAGGATCGGACCGGAGGAACAGGTCGGGATCTCTCTGGGGGTACAGTTCGGGATCTCTCTGGGGGAACAGTTCGGGATCTCTCCGCGGAACAGTTCAGGAATCTGTCCGGGGGAACAGTTCGGGGTCTCTCTGGGGGAGCAGTTTGGGATCTGTCCGGGGAACAGGTCCGGATCTCTCTCGGGGAATAGTTCAGGATCTGTCCGGGGACCAGTTCGGGATCTCTCTGGAGGAACAGTTCAGGATCTGTCCGCGGAACAGTTCGGGATCTGTCCGGGGGAACAGTTCGGGATCTCTCTGGGGGAACATTTCGGGATCTGTCGTGGGGAACAGTTCGGGATCTGTCCGGGGGAACAGTTCGGGATCTGTCCTCGGGAACAGTTCGGGCTCTTTCCAGGGGAACATTTTTGGATCTGTCCGGGGGAACAGTTCGGGATCTCTCTGTGGGAATAGTTCGGGATCTGTCTGGGGAACAGTTCGGGATCTCTCCTAGGGAACAGTTCGGGATCTGTCCGGGGGAACAGTTCGGGATCTGTCCCGGGAACAGTTTGGGATCTGTCCCGGGGAACAGTTCGGGATCTCTCTGGGGGAACAGTTCAGGATCTCTCTGGGGAACAGTTCAGGATCTGTCTGGGGGAACAGTTCGGGATCTCTCTGGGGAAACAGTTCGGGATCTGTTCTGTGGAACAGTTCGGGATGTGTGCGGGGGAACAGTTCGGGATCTGTCCTGGAGAACAGTTCGGGATCTGTCCGGGGGAACAGTTCGGGATCTGTCCTGGGGAACAGTTCGGGATCTTTCCGGGGGAACAGTTCTGGATCTCTCTGGGGAACAGTTCAGGATCTGTCCGGGGGAACAGTTCGGGATCTCTCTGGGGGAACAGTTCGGGGTCTCTCTGTGGGAACAGTTCGGGATCTGTCCGGGGGAACAGTTCGGGATCTCTCTGGGGGAACATTTCGGGATCTGTCGTGGGGAACAGTTCAGGATCTGTCCTGGGGAACAGTTCGGGATCTTTCCAGGGGAACATTTTGGGATATGTCCGGGGGAACAGTTCGCGATCTCTCTGTAGGAACAGTTCGGGATCTGTCTGGGGAACAGTTCGGGATCTGTCCTGGGGAACAGTTCGGGATCTGTCCGGGGGAACAGTTCAGGATCTGTCCGGGGAACAGTTCGGGATCTGTCCGGGGGAACAGTTCGGGATCTCTCTGGGGGAACAGTTCGGGATCTGACCGGAGGAACAGGTCGGGATCTCTCTGGGGGAACAGTTCGGGATCTCTCTGGGGGAACAGTTCGGGATCTCTCCGCGGAACAGTTCAGGAATCTGTCTGGGGGAACAGTTCGGGGTCTCTCTGGGGGAGCAGTTCGGGATCTGTCCGGGGAACAGGTCCGGATCTCTCTGGGGGAATAGTTCGGGATCTGTCCGGGGAACAGTTCGGGATCTCTCTGGGGGAACAGTTCGGGATCTCTCTGGGGAACAGTTCGGTATCTGGCCTGGGGAACAGTTCGGGATCTGTCCTGGGGAACAGTTCAGGATCTCTCTGGGGAACAGTTCAGGATCTGTCCGGGGGAACAGTTCGGGATCTCTCTGGGGAAACAGTTCGGGATCTCTCTGGGGAAACAGTTCGGGATCTGTCCGGGAGAACTGTTCGGGATCTGTCCGGGGAAACAGTTTGGGATCTGTTCTGTGGAACAGTTCGGGATGTGTGCGGGGGAACAGTTCGGGATTTGTCCGGGAGAACAGTTCGGGATCTCTCCGGGGGAACAGTTCGGGATCTGTCCCGGGAAAAGTTCGGGATCTCTTTGGGGGAAAAGTTCGGGATCTCTTTGGGGGAACAGTTCGGGATCTGACCGGGGGAACAGTTCGGGATCTGTCCGAGGGAACAGTTCGGGATCTCTTTGGGGGAACAGTTCGGGTTCTGTCCGGGGAACAGTTCGGACTCTGTCCGGAGGAACAGTTTGGGATCTGTCTGGGGAACAGCTCTTGATCTCTCTGGGGGAACAGTTTGGTATCTCTCTGGGGAACAGTTCGGGATCTGTCCAGGAGAACAGTTCGGGATCTCTCTGGGGAACAGTTCGGGATCTCTCTGTGGGAACTGTTCGGGATCTGTCCGGGGGAACAGTTCGGGATCTGTCTGGAGGAGCAGGTCCGGATCTCTCTGGGGGAACAGTTCGGGATCTCTCCGGGGAACAGTTCGGGATCTGTCTGGGGGTCAGTTCGGGATCTGTCCGCGGAACAGTTCAGGAATCTGTCCGGGGGAGCAGTTCGGGATCTGTCCGGGGAACAGTTCGGGGTCTCTCCGGGGGAACAGTTCGGGATCTGTCCGGGGAACAGTTCGGGATCTGTCCGGGAGAACAGTTCGGGATCTGTCCGGGCAACAGTTCGGAATCTGTCTGGGGAACAGTTCGGGATCTGTCCGGGGAACAGTTTGGGATAAGTCAGGGTTACAGTTCGGAATCTGTCCGGGGAACAGTTTCGGATCTCTCCGGGGGAACAGTTTGGGATCTCTCCGGAGGCGCAGTTCTGGATCACTCCGGGGGAACAGTTCCGGATCTGTCCGGGGAGAACATTTCGGATTTCTCTGTGGGATAAGTTCAGGATCTGTCTGGGGGATCAGTTCGGGATCTGTCCTGGGGAACAGTTCGGGATCTTTCCAGGGGAACATTTTGGGATCTGTCCGGGGGAACAGTTCGGGATCTCTCTGTGGGAACAGTTCGGGATCTGTCTGGGGAACAGTTCGGGATCTGTCCTGGGGAACAGTTCGGGATCTCTCCGCGGAACAGTTCAGGAATCTGTCCGGGGGAACAGTTCGGGGTCTCTCTGGGGGAGCAGTTCGGGATCTGTCCGGGGAACAGGTCCGGATCTCTCTGGGGGAATAGTTCGGGATCTGTCCGGGGAACAGTTCGGGATCTCTCTGGGGGAACAGTTCAGGATCTGTCCGCGGAACAGTTCGGGATCTGTCCGGGGGAACAGTTCGGGGTCTCTCTGTGGGAACAGTTCGGGGTCTCTCTGTGGGAACAGTTCGGGATCTGGCCGGGGGAACATTTCGGGATCTCTCTGGGGAAACAGTTCGGGATCTGTTCGGGGGAACTGTTCGGGATCTGTCCGGGGGAACAGTTCAGGATCTGTCCGGGGAACAGTTCGGGATCTGTCCGGGGGAACAGTTCGGAATCTGTCCCGGGAACAGTTCGGGATCTGTCCGGAGAACAGTTCGGGATCTCTCTGGGGGAACAGTTCGGGATCTGACCGGAGGAACAGGTCGGGATCTCTCTGGGGGAACAGTTCGGGATCTCTCTGGGGGAACAGTTCGGGATCTCTCCGCGGAACAGTTCAGGAATCTGTCCGGGGGAACAGTTCGGGGTCTCTCTGGGGGAGCAGTTCGGGATCTGTCCGGGGAACAGGTCCGGATCTCTCTGGGGGAATAGTTCGGGATCTGTCCGGGGAACAGTTCGGGATCTCTCTGGGGAACAGTTCAGGATCTGTCTGCGGAACAGTTCGGGATCTGTCCGGGGGAACAGTTCGGGGTCTCTCTGTGGGAACAGTTCGGGGTCTCTCTGTGGGAACAGTTCGGGGTCTCTCTGTGGGAACAGTTCGGGATCTGTCCTGGGGAACAGTTCAGGATCTGTCCGGGGGAACAGTTCAGGATCTGTCCGGGGGAACAGTTCGGGATCTGTTCTGTGGAACAGTTCGGGATGTGTGCGGGGGAACAGTTCGGGATTTGTCCGGGAGAACAGTTCGGGATCTCTCTGGGGGAACAGTTCGGGATCTTTCTGGGGGAACAGTTCGAAATCTGTCTGAGGAACAGTTCTGGATCTGTCCTGGGGAACAGTCGGGATCTGTCCGGGGGAACAGTTCAGGATCTGTCCGGGGAACAGTTCGGGATCTGTCCGGGGGAACAGTTCAGGATCTGTCCGGGGAACAGTTCGGGATCTGTCCGGGGGAACAGTTCGGGATCTGTCCGGGGGAACAGTTCGGGATCTGTCCCGGGAACAGTTCGGGATCTGTCCCGGGAACAGTTCCGGATCTGTCCCGGGGAACAGTTTGGGATCTCTCCGGGGGAACAGTTCAGGATCTCTCTGGGGAACAGTTCGGTATCTGGCCTGGGGAACAGTTCGGGATCTGTCCTGGGGAACAGTTCAGGATCTCTCTGGGGAACAGTTCAGGATCTGTCGGGGGGAACAGTTCGGGATCTCTCTGGGGAAACAGTTCGGGATCTGTCCGGGAGAACTGTTCGGGATCTGTCCGGGGAAACAGTTTGAGATCTGTTCTGTGGAACAGTTCGGGATGTGTGCGGGGGAACAGTTCGGGATTTGTCCGGGAGAACAGTTCGGGATCTCTCCGGGGGAACAGTTCGGGATCTGTCCCGGGAAAAGTTCGGGATCTCTTTGGGGGAAAAGTTCGGGATCTCTTTGGGGGAACAGTTCGGGATCTCTTTGGGGGAACAGTTCAGGATCTGTCCGGGGGAACAGTTCGGGATCTCTTTGGGGGAACAGTTCGGGTTCTGTCCGGGGAACAGTTCGGACTCTGTCCGGAGGAACAGTTTGGGATCTGTCTGGGGAACAGCTCGGGATCTCTCTGGGGGAACAGTTTGGTATCTCTCTGGGGAACAGTTCGGGATCTGTCCAGGAGAACAGTTCGGGATCTCTCTGGGGAACAGTTCGGGATCTCTCTGTGGGAACAGTTCGGGATCTGTCCGGGGGAACAGTTCGGGATCTGTCTGGAGGAACAGGTCCGGATCTCTCTGGGGGAACAGTTCGGGATCTCTCCGGGGAACAGTTCGGGATCTGTCTGGGGGGACAGTTCTGGATCTGTCCGCGGAACAGTTCAGGAATCTGTCCGCGGAACAGTTCAGGAATCTGTCCGGGGGAGCAGTTCGGGATCTGTCCGGGGAACAGTTCGGGGTCTCTCCGGGGGAACAGTTCGGGATCTGTCCGGGGAACAGTTCGGGATCTGTCCAGGAGAACAGTTCGGGATCTGTCCGGGCAACAGTTCGGGATCTGTCCGGGGAACAGTTTGGGATAAGTCAGGGTTACAGTTCGGAATCTGTCCGGGGAACAGTTTCGGATCTCTCCGGGGGAACAGTTTGGGATCTCTCCGGAGGAACAGTTCTGGATCACTCCGGGGGAACAGTTCCGGATCTGTCCGGGGGGAACATTTCGGATTTCTCTGTGGGATCAGTTCAGGATCTGTCTGGGGGATCAGTTTGGGATCTGTCTGGGGGATCAGTTCGGGATCTGTCTGGGGGATCAGTTTGGGATCTGTCCGGGTGAACAGTTCGGGATCTCTCAGGGGAACAGTTCTGGATCTCTCTGTGGGATCAGTTCGGGTTCTGTCTGGGGGAACAGTTTGGGATCTGCCTAGAGGATCTGTTCGGGATCTCTCTGGGAGGTCAGTTCAGGATCTGTCCCGGGGATCAGTTCAGGATCTGTCTGGGAGATCAGTTCGAGATCTCTCTGGGGGATCAGCCTGGGTCCCAGCAGTGTGGTGTCAGTGTGGTATTCCCACAGTGGGAGTTGGGTATGTACATGCACTTTTATCCTGATTTCCCATTCCTAATCGTCTTCAGAACCCACTCTTGTCTCCAGCAGCACTGCTTCCTGCTCGGGTTTATCCAGTGCTGTCCTTACCCAGTTTAGTCCTTTTTTTACTGGCGCACACCCGCTCAATGCCACGCTGAACCCCCCACCCAAGGTCCCAGCCACCTCTCCAGGCATGTTGAGGTCAATCACATTCTGAGAGGCTGCTGCCTTTCCTTACCCCCTTGACCATCCACTGATCCTCATTCCTGAGGGTACTCTGGAGATTAGAGTCTGATGTTTGTATCACCCTCCCCACAGCCTGAAAATCGGAATTTAGACCCATCAACGTCTCCCCACCTTGTGCCGTCAGTGCTGCGGAGGAGAATGGGAAAGTCGAGTATGAGACTAAACCAGCTGCAAAACATTCCAAAAGCTTGTGAAGAGAAGGAGATTGAGCAAGACATGTAGGCTCCTTCCAGTCAGAAAGAGGAATTTATAATTGGGTCAAAGAACTAACTGACAAACAACACACACACACACACACTTGCATTCAGTGTTTCCAACAAACGATACATAGCAGAAAGGTTGGGGAACACAGGTTTTGGGGAGAGTGGGGAACCGAAGGGAATGTTGGGAAATTCACAGATTTGAAGCCTGATAAACCCCCCAGGGCCTAGATCCCAAAGTCCTTCAGGAAGTGCCCTCAGAAATACTAGATGCGTTAGTAGATCATCTTCCGAGATTCTCCAGAGTCTGGGGCAGGTCCTACAGATTGGAGGGTAACTAATGTAACGCCTCTATTTACAAAGCCAGGGTGGGGGGAAACCAGGTATTCGAGAGCAGTCATCTTGATGTTGGTCGTGGGGACGATGCTGGAGTACGTTATATAAGAATGAATAGCTGAGCATTTGGAAATCAGTAGCAGGATCAGACAAAGTCAGTGTAGATTAACATGTGGGAAACATACTTGATAAATCTACTCGAATTCTTCAAGGATGAAATTCATCAAGTTGATGGGGGTGAGCGGTGGATGTGGTTTATATGGAATTTAAGAAGGCTTTGACACAATCCCACATAAGAGGTTAGCGTGTAAAGTTAAAACACATGGGATTGAAGCTAATATATTGAGATCATAAGATGTAGGAGCATAATTAGGCCATTTGGCCCATTGGGCCTGTTCCACCATTCACTCATGGCTGATATGTTTCTCAACCCCACTCTCCTGCCTCCTCCCTGTAACCTTTTGATCCCCTTACTAATCTATCTCTGTCTTAAATGCTCTCAATGGCTTTGCCACAGAAGAGTATGGAGACCATGATTTCCACAGATTCACCCCCCCCCCCCCCGGCTGGAGAAAATCCTCACCATCTCCGGTGCTTTCAGCGAGGGAACTCAATGTAATGTTTCCAGATTTGCAGATGACACAAACCTGGGAGAGAGGGTGAGCTGTGAGGCAGAGGCCGAGATGCTTCAGTGTAACTTGAACCAGTTGAGCGAGTGAGGTAAATGCAGATAAATGGTTGGTAGGTAAATCAGGAACACAAATTATTCTCTGAATGTCTCATAATTCAGGGAGGGAATGTGCAAAGAGACCAGTTGCTGAAGAACAGTATGTAGGTGCAGCAAGACAGGAAAGAAGCCAAGCTGGCCTTCATACTGAGAGGATTCAGGTACAATTCTACAGGTGAGACCACACCTGGAGTACTGTGTGCAGTTTTGGTCTCCTTGCCTGAGGAAGGATGGAGGGAGTACAGTACAGGGTTACCAGGCTGGTTGCTGACTCAGCGGGACTTATGTCGGAGCAGAGGTTGCATTGATCAGGATTATGCTCACTGGAGTTCAGAAAATTCAGGAGAGGATCTCTATAAGATCCAAACAGGACTGGACTTGGTAGATGCAGGAAGGATGTCAGGGGGAGTCCAGAACTCAAGGTCACGGTCTAAAGTTGTGGTGTAAGTATTTGGACTGAGATGAGGAGAGATTCTTTTTCACTCCGAGAATGGTGAGCCTGTCGAATTCTCTGCCACAGAAAGCAGGTGAAGCCAAAATATGATATGATTTGAAGAAGGAATTGGGGTTGTAGCACTGGGGCTAAAGGGATCAACCGATATGGGGGAGAAAGCAGCAACTATCAAGCAGGTTATTGAGTTGGATGGTCAGCCGTGATCGTAATGAATGGGGGAGCAGGCTCGGAGGGGCTGAATGGCCCTCCTCCTGCCCCTATTTTCCATGTTTCTATGTACCACACCCTCTGGAATTCTGTCTGCCTCCTGCAGGATATTCTAGCCCCACTCCACGATGCCCAGTCCCCTGGCACTAAGGAGGCAAAATGCCACGTTGGATTTGCAGTTCCAGTTGCATCAGTCTTCCTGCCTACGTGAATCTCCTGCTGGGACTGTGTGCATGTCGCTCCCTATCCTCCCCATCTCCCTTGTCAATTGGGATCAGATCCTTTGTGAGTAGCGTTCTCCTTTAGGACAGTCAGGGCTGGTCTCTCTGAGCCTGGTAACCTTGGTGTTGGTTGGAAACGATATTAAAGCTGAGCTGAGCCTGTGTGAGGTGAGTCCTATCCACGCTGCCATGGAGGAGGATTGTAATACCGACCCACCTGGCCCAAGGCAGGCTCTCCCAGCATCAGCCCTGCTCGTGGTGGGAATCTCTCAGACACTGCCTCTGGGAATGTCCCTCCACTCCCTCGGCATGCTCCTTTCAGTCCTGTGACAGGAGCAGCCCAGTGGAGGTTCCCGCAATCCCAAATCTTGGAGGGCCATATGTTCCAACGAAGAAGCGAAATGGAGTCGGGAAAATTCAGGGCGGGCGCAAAGAAATCCGAAAATCTCCAGGAGGGATGAGTGTTAATGGAAACGCTACCAGCCATTGCAGCCTCCTTCCTGAACAGCTCTCCCTCAGAACAGCTCAGACCAGCCTGGCTCAGCTCAGCTCAGCTCAGCCCAGCTCAGCTGGGTAAGGTTGGGCTGTTGGTGGTGTGGCGTTAGGGCGCAGCAGAAGTGACCGAGGTCAGGAAGGAGGAATTCCGAGTTGCTGAGCGTTGAGTTTTGATGAATCGCTGACTCGATGAGGAAGAGTGCCGGAAGTGAGGAGTTCCACTTTTCAGGGGTGCCCTCTTAGAATTAGTCAGCTGGAGTATTTTTAATGAAGGATCATGGGGGAAGTAACAAGGGAACCGTGACCGAAAGTGAGAGGGTGACTGAGCAGGAATGGTGGGTTCGAGTGGCACCCTGTGTGAGGGTGGCAATCTGCAATGTTCCCGGGTTCCTAGTCTGTGGCTGGAGTGCAGATGTATTCAGTAAATGAATGAGAGTGTTTGGTGCACCCACTGTGTCTGAACATAGAATTCTTCAAAGCTGAAAGTCATCAAGTTGATGGGAGCAAGCCATGGATGTGGTTTATATGGAGTTTAAGACAGTGCCACAAAAGTGACTAGCGTGTAAATTTAAAGCACATGGGATTGAGGCTAATATATTGAGATCATAAGCTCTAGAAGCAGAATAAGGCCATTTGGCCCACCATTCACTCATGGCTGGTGTGCTTGTCAACCCCACTCTCTGCCTTTTCTCTGTCACCCTTTGATCCCCTTATCAAAAAAGAACCTATCTATCTCTGACACACTCAATGACGTGGCCTCCACATCCCTCTGTGGAAGTGAGTTTCACAGATTCACCACCCTCTGGTTGAAGAAGTTCCTCCTTATCTCAGTTCTAAAGGGTTGTCCCTTCACCCTGAGGCTGTGCCTTCAGCTCCTAGTCTCTCTGACTCATGGAAATCTCATCCACACAATCCAGGCCCCTCTGTATTCTGTATGTGAGATTTCCCCCTCTCATCCTTCATTAAGGATAGACCCAGAGTCCTCTACTGCTCCTCAAGTGACAAGCCCGTCAGCCCTGGGACCACTCTTGTCAATCACCTCTAGAACCCTTCCTTGGATATAAGGCCTAAAACTGATCACCATATTCCAAATACTGGTCAGATCCTACCCAGCCTCAGCAGGACACCCCTTCTTTGGAACCCTAGCCATTGCCAAGTGCATGCAAACATTTAATTTGCCTTCCTAATCGCGGACGGGTGTGTGTAAGTGGAAAAGCTACTAAGCATTGCAGCCTCCTTTCTGGACAGCTGTCCCTCTGCTCAGCTCAGTTCAAGCCCAGCCCAGCTCAGCTGAGGGGTGACCTGATAGAGGTTTATAAAAAATCACGAGGGGCATGGATAGGGTAAATAGACAAGGTCATTTCCAAAGGGTGGGGGAGTCCAGAACTCGAGGGCATAGGTTTATAAACCATCCAAACCCACTCAACAACATGCTGACCACGGGGAAGAGATCAGGTCAGGGGGCTGTTTACAAAGTAGGTGGCTTTTGGCACCTGGAGTATTCACGGATACCAGCTTACAAAGGGAGGTCAGAGTTCAATACAGGATATCAATTGGAGGGCATTGAGATGGGAATTTGGAGGGGGATGTTGAAGAGGTGTAGTGTATAAAGACCCAGAGACAGGTTGATGTGTCTGTGGTGAGATGGGATAGTGAGAGACAGTCAGGAAGGTGATTGCTGGATGAATCAATGATAAAACTGTAAGACTGTTGGCCTGGAGTGAATTTCTGTTCCTGACATTTCTGGTGTTCTCCCACGTTCCTGGACAGTCAGTGCTGAGGATCTTAGACTGTACCAACAGATCACTCTCGATCATAGATCCCTGGTGGAACAAGGTCAGTAACACACAGGTAACAGCTGTGAGGAGAGATTGGACCAACTTAGTTAGTTTTCACTTGAATGTCGAAGGATGAGCCGGTGGACCCCAGCCTGATCCGAGGTCACTGTGGATGGATCCCTGATGGGCTAAGACCTGAGATGACCCCAGCCTGATCCCAGGTCACTGTGGATGGATCCCTGATGGGCTAAGACCTGAGATGATCCCAGGTCACTGTGGATGGATCCCTGATGGGCTAAGACCTGAGATGACCCCAGCCTGATCCCAGGTCACTGTGGATGGATCCCTGATGGGCTAAGACCTGAGATGACCCCAGCCTGATCCCAGGTCACTGTGGATGGATCCCTGATGGGCTAAGACCTGAGATGATCCCAGCCTGATCCCAGGTCACTGTGGATGGATCCCTGATGGGCTAAGACCTGAGATGACCCCAGCCTGATCCCAGGTCACTGTGGATGGATCCCTGATGGGCTAAGACCTGAGATGACCCCAGCCTGATCCCAGGTCACTGTGGATGGATCCCTGATGGGCTAAGACCTGAGATGACCCCAGCCTGATCCCAGGTCACTGTGGATGGATCCCTGATGGGCTAAGACCTGAGATGACCCCAGCCTGATCCCGGGTCACTGTGGATGGATCCCTGATGGGCTAAGACCTGAGATGACCCCAGCCTGATCCCAGATCCCTGTGGATGGATCCCTGATAGAGAAGGGGCTGTCAGGATGAATAACCAGCTGGGAGGTGAAGCCAGGTTCTGGCCTGGAGTTGAGTGATGATGTAGGGTTGCCAGTGTTGGACTGGGGTGGGCAAGGTCACAAGTCCCAAGACACCAGGTTATAGTCCAACAGGTTTATTTGAAGCCACAAGCTCTCACAGCGCTGCCCCTTCCTCAGGTGAGGCAATCCTGGTACACAACAATGCAGAATTGCCGAGCAGAAACTGATAGCCAAGTTCTGTCCCCATGGAGATGGCCTTAACTCTGATCTTCGGGTCATGTCAACACTGTTCAGTATCTGTCAAATCTTCCATCCTGCCCTGTTATATTTTGACACCATCATCTTGCTAACTTGTTATGATCTCTTGACCTCTGTACAGTTTTGGATTACTTGTTACTTTGGTTAGACCCTCAACATGTGACCCTTAGACCTATCATGTTATTCCAGCCATTTGGTTTGTCTGCAGCACCGACTTAATTTTGTTTTTTTTTGTGTAATTATCTCTCTGCTTCACTTGTTACTCAGCCTGTTTACACTTTACTCACACCATTTGTACCATCTTTTGCTCTTTCTGCCTGGAAATTCTGTGTCTGTGTGCCTCTCTTCATCTGACCTAACAAAGGGGCAGCGCTCTGAAAGCGTGTGGTTTCAAATAAAGCTGTTGGACTATAACCTGGTGGAGTTGAGTGGAGTGGGGGAGAGGTGAGGCTGGGGACAGGGAAGTGACCTTGCCCAAGCTGGTGTGATCTCTGAGGGGTGAGGGAGGGCGAGCTGGGAATCCCTGGAGATTTGCAGCAGTGGGGAGGGTGGTCAGTGTGGCACAGTGACCCCTCACAGCAGCAGGGAGAGAGAGCACCTTGTGCTTACACCCAGAGTCTCTGCACGCAGTCAGACTGGAGGAGCAGGAAGCACACAACACGTACAGCCAAAGCTGAGAACTCTCTGTGAAACAGATGTGTGTTTCGCTTCAGCTGAGGAACATTAAATCCTGGCACAGCTCAGATTTGACTCAGCCCAGAGTGATACACAGTCTGTGACCAGGAGCCTGCTGTTTCTAACTGCTCTCCACTTGAATGTCCTTTCTGCTGAGCCCAGTCGGTGAGTAGGTCACTGACCGTGTCCGACAGGTTTCTATTAGTTCTCTCTCAGACCATCCCCTCCCTCCCCAGAACCATCATATTAGCCCCTCCCCCAACCAGTGTCTCCAAGACTGTCTCCTGTTGTAATACAAACAGGAAGTGGTTAGAAACTACTGAGAATTAAACTGTGCTGCTGCAAGAACCATCTGTCAGAGAGTGTGTGTGTGTGTCTGTGTGTGTGTGTCTGTCTGTGTGTGTGTGTCTGTGTGTGTGTGTGTGTCTGAGTGTGTGTGTGTCTGTGTGTGTGCCTGAGTGTGTGTGTATGTGTCTGTGTGTGTGTGCTTGTGTCTGTGTATATGTGTCTGTGTGTGTCTGTGTGTGTGTGCGTGTGTCTGTGTGTATATCTCTGTGTGTGTGTGTCTGAGTGTGTGTATGTGTCTGGGTGTGTGCCTGAGTGTGTGTGTATGTGTCTGTGTGTGTGTGTATGTGTCTGTGTGTGTGTGCTTGTGTCTGTGTATATGTGTCTGTGTGTGTCTGTGTGTATATGTCTGTGTGTGTGTGTCTGAGTGTGTGTATGTGTCTGAGTGTGTGTCTGTGCGCGTGTGCATGTGTGTGTGTGTATGTGTCTGTGTGCGTGAGTGTGTCTGTGTGTATGTGTCTGTCTGTGTGCGTGTCTGTGCGCACGTGTGTGTGTGTCTGTGTGTGTGCGCACGTGTGTGTCTGTATGTGTGTGTGTCTGTATGTGTGTCTGTGTGTGTTTGTGTGTCTGTGTGTCAGAGACCTGTACACAGCTCCCATCAAGGTCAATTTCCCTTTGCAATTCCCCAACTTTACCCACACAGATTCTGCACCTTCCGACCTATATCACTTGTTGCTATCAAGTTAATTTCATTTCTTACTAACAAGTTAATCTAGCCCCTCTACTCATCTGCCTTTCCTTTCAAATAGGTGTGTATCCTTGGATATTTAGTTCCCCGCCCTGACCCCCTTCCAGCCATAACTCTGTGATACCCACAACATCGTACCTGCCAATTTAATCTGTGCTACAAGCTCATTTACCTTATTTTGTCACTGCATGCATTTAAATACAATACGCTCAGTCCTGAATTGTCTGTCCCTCCCCTTCCCATAGATATCCCTTTATCTGCTGTGCCTGAAGTTAGATTCCTGACCTTTTCCATACTCTCTGTCCAATAACTTGTTCTGGAAACTTTAATGACCTCTGCTCAGGCCTCCATCCACCACCACCAGCCACCCCACCCCAACGTTTTTCCATAATTCTCCATGTGACTAAAGCCCCTCTCTCTCACCACAGCCCTGGTTATGCAATCCTCCAGGACGCTGGTCCCAGCAGGTTCCAATTGGAGCCTGTCCCATCCAATCCCAATCCCAATCCCTGCTCCGGTCTCACTCCGATCTCAATCCCTGCTCCGGTCTAACCGGGATCTCGATCCCGGTCCCTGCTCCAATCTAACCCCAATCCTGATCGTGGTCTCTGTTCTGGTCTAACCAAGATCCAGATCCCTGTCCTGGTCTAACTGTAATCCCTGACCCTGCTGTGCAGGGATTTCTTGGCTTGTATGGGAATATCAGTCTATTCTGTTCTCAGTTTGTGTGGAAGGAATCATTGGGAGAGTGGGGTTTCCAGTCGGAATGCTGCCTGTGTCTCAGAGAGACACTGAGTGGTTCCAGACCTCAGTCATATCCATGGTGCTGTCTTATTAATGGTTGAACCACTCGAGTGAATTTATTGCAATGTTTACACGACACACTCTGTCTTTTCTGGCTGGTTGCCTCGTCCTTGCTGTTTTGATGGTTTACTTGCTAGGTTTCATTGCAGTAAACACAGTGCCAGTGAGGTCATGCCCCTTGAGAGTGTGGATCCTGCTGTGTAATTCTCCCCAGGGGGGTGTGCCTTGCCAAGGAGAAACGTGGTCACCACAGTAACAGGCCTTGACTGGATTTCTCAAGGAGATGTCCTGGGATTGGCTGACGTCACGTGGTCTGCTGCCCTGCAGTGGGGTAATGTGCCCAGTGTGTGGCCCATTCACTGGGGAGACTGCCCCCTGGAGAATCTGCTGTTTTACAGCTCACTCAGTGTTGACCCCATCCAACAAAACAGACCGACCCAGTTACACGCACCCTCCGTTACAGCCCCGGGACATCCTTATTCATTAATCTCTGTCAAGCGGGAATCCATTGTGTGGTGTGGCCCTCCTCAGGCCTGTATTTTCTGGAGCTGTTTGGCCCATTGAGCCGACTAGGCCTAGATAGTGCCTTGTTAGCTCTCACAAAAAAAACCCAGAGGTCACTGGGAAAGCTGAGTAGGGCTGGCAGCGTTTGTGAAGAGAAATCGGAGTTAACATTTCAGGTGCAGTGACCCTTCTGAGTTGTTGTGTTGGGCGGGGCAGCTTGCCCGTTTTTGAAGCTGGTGGTATTTTAAGAAGGTCAACCTGTGTCATACGCATTGGGTGGGGGTGGGGGTGGGGGTGGGGCGGGGGGAGGGGGGAGGGGGGTGCAGTATGTTGGCTGCAGAGCCTTAGAGCTGGAGAGCTCACTGACTGGTCGGGCTCCCTCCACTGCACGTTCCCTTCTCAGGGCTACTCCTGGAGTTGAGAGGAAGCTCCTTGTCCATCCTGCCCCTTCAAGAATACCCATGGCCTTGCAGTCCCTGAAGGGACTCCATTATCACTCTATTCTTCACCCTCTGCTGTCATACTGTCCCCTCACTTCTCTGGTTTCCATGGTGACCGTTCTCCTGGTTTTGAGAGTGGGTGTATTTTAACAGCTGGTTGTAGACACAGGTTTGAAGCAACAGGCTTGTATTTCCTGTCTGCTGCAGCTCTTAGAGTCATAGAGATGTACAGCACGGAAACAGACCTTTCGGTCCAACTCGTCCATGCCAACCAGATATCCCAACCTAACCTAGTCCCATTTGCCAGCACTTGGGCCATATCCCTCTAAACCTTCCCTATTCATATACCCATCCAGATACCTTTTAAATGTTGTAATTGTACCAGCCTCCGCCACTTCCTCTGGCTTGAGTAAATTGCTGACGTTTGGATCTTTGGTCAGTTATAGCTTTGGCTTTCTGCATTTCCCTGGCACCGACAGCTCTCCTGCAGGTCTCCCTATGTTGCTGCAGCTCCAATCTGATTGTCCATTGCATTGCATAGTGTCCAGCCCAGTTCCCCCCACACTGCTGGGTCACTGCTGTCCGTGCACAGATCCTCACCACAAGCCTACCCTCCCTCGCCAGTTCCTGTCCCACCCTCTGTTCTCGGTCTCACTGGGCTTCCTGTCTCCATGGCAATCCAGTAGTGTCTCCACCTTTCAAAGGCACAGCCTCTGGGCTGTAGCTTCTGAGCATGCTCAGCCCTGAAGCAATGGGTTTGAAATTCTATATAGTGACTCCTCTGTCAATGGGGCCTCGCTGCCTACGTGCTCGGCCTGACTGCCTACCTGCTCGGCCTTGCTGCCTACCTGCTCGGCCTTGCTGCCTACCTGCTCGGCCTTGCTGCCTACCTGCTCGAACTCGCTGCCTACCTGCTCGGCCTCGCTGCCTACCTGCTCGGCCTGACTGCCTACCTGCTCGGCCTTGCTGCCTACCTGCTCGGCCTTGCTGCCTACCTGCTCGAACTCGCTGCCTACCTGCTAGGCCTCGCTGCCTACCTGCTCGGCCTGACTGCCTACCTGCTCGGCCTTGCTGCCTACCTGCTCGGCCTTGCTGCCTACCTGCTCGGCCTGACTGCCTACCTGCTCAGCCTCTCTGCCTACCTGCTCGGCCTCACTGCCTACCTGCTCGGCCTGACTGCCTACCTGCTCGGCCTCACTCGGCATCACTGCTTACCTGCTCGGCCTCACTGCCTACCTGCTCGGCCTCACTGCCTTCCTGCTCGGCCTTGCTGCCTACCTGCTCAGCCTCACTGCCTACCTGCTCGGCCTGACTGCCTACCTGCTCGGCCTCACTCGGCCTCACTGCTTACCTGCTCGGCCTCACTGCCTACCTGCTCGGCCTCACTGCTTACCTGCTCGGCCTTGCTGCCTACCTGCTCGGCCTTGCTGCCTACCTGCTCGGCCTGACTGCCTACCTGCTCGGCCTCGCTGCCTACCTGCTCGGCCTCGCTGCCTACCTGCTCGGCCTTGTTGCCTACCTGCTCAGCCTGACTGCCTACCTGCTCGGGCTCACTGCCTACCTGCTCGGGCTCACTGCCTACCTGCTCGGCCAGACTGCCTACCTGCACGGCCTTGCTGCCTACCTGCTCGGCCTTGCTGCCTACCTGCTCGAACTCGCTGCCTACCTGCTCGGCCTCGCTGCCTACCTGCTCGGCCTGACTGCCTACCTGCTCGGCCTCGCTGCCTACCTGCTCGGCCTCGCTGCCTACCTGCTAGGCCTCGCTGCCTACCTGCTCGGCCTCGTTGCCTACCTGCTCGGCCTGACTGCCTACCTGCTCGGCATTGCTGCCTACCTGCTCGGCCTTGCTGCCTACCTGCTCAGACTCTCTGCCTACCTGCTCGGCCTCACTTGGCCTCACTGCTTACCTGCTCGGCCTCACTGCCTACCTGCTCGGCCTCACTGCCTACCTGCTCGGCCTGACTGCCTACCTGCTCGGCCTGACTGCCTACCTGCTCGGCCTCTCTGCCTACCTGCTCGGCCTCACTGCCTACCTGCTCGGCCTGACTGCCTACCTGCTCGGCCTTGCTGCCTACCTGCTCGGCCTCTCTGCCTACCTGCTCGGTCTGACTGCCTACCTGCTCGGCCTCTCTGCCTACCTGCTCGGCCTGACTGCCAGCCTGCTCGGCCTCGCTGCCTACCTGCTCGGCCTCGCTGCCTACCTGCTCGGCCTGACTGCCTACCTGCTCGGCCTTGCTGCCTACCTGCTCGGCCTGACTGCCTACCTGCTCGGCCTGACTGCCTACCTGCTCGGCCTCTCTGCCTACCTGCTCGGCCTTGCTGCCTACCTGCTCGGCCTGACTGCCTACCTGCTCGGCCTGACTGCCTACCTGCTCGGCCTTGCTGCCTACCTGCTCGGCCTTGCTGCCTACCTGCTCGGCCTGACTGCCTACCTGCTCGGCCTGACTGCCTATCTGCTCGGCCTCGCTGCCTATCTGCTCGGCCTTGCTGCCTACCTGCTCGGCCTGACTGCCGACCTGCTCGGCCTCACTGCCTACCTGCTCGGCCTCTCTGCCTACCTGCTCGGCCTCGCTGCCTACCTGCTCGGCCTGATGGCCTACCTGCTCGGCCTCACTGCCTACCTGCTCGGCCTCTCTGCCTACCTGCTCGGCCTGACTGCCTACCTGCTCGGCCTCTCTGCCTACCTGCTCAGCCTGACTGCCTACCTGCTCGGCCTGACTGCCTACCTGCTCGGCCTGACTGCCTACCTGCTCGGCCTCGCTGCCTACCTGCTCGGCCTCGCTGCCTACCTGCTCGGCCTGACTGCCTGCCTGCTCGGCCTCGCTGCCTACCTGCTCGGCCTGACTGCCTACCTGCTCGGCCTCTCTGCCTACCTGCTCGGCCTCTCTGCCTACCTGCTCGGCCTGACTGCCTACCTGCTCGGCCTGACTGCCTACCTGCTCGGCCTCTCTGCCTACCTGCTCGGCCTCGCTGCCTACCTGCTCGGCCTCGCTGCCTACCTGCTCGGCCTGACTGCCTATCTGCTCGGCCTGACTGCCTACCTGCCCGGCCTCGCTGCCTACCTGCTCGGCCTCGCTGCCTACCTGCTCGGCCTGACTGCCTACCTGCTCGGCCTCACTGCCTACCTGCTCGGCCTCTCTGCCTACCTGCTCGGCCTGACTGCCTATCTGCTCGGCCTCTCTGCCTACCTGCTCGGCCTGACTGCCTACCTGCTCGGCCTCGCTGCCTACCTGCTCGGCCTGACTGCCTACCTGCTCGGCCTGACTGCCTACCTGCTCGGCCTTGCTGCCTACCTGCTCGGCCTGACTGCCTACCTGCTCGGCCTGACTGCCTACCTGCTCGGCCTCTCTGCCTACCTGCTCGGCCTCACTGCCTACCTGCTCAGCCTGACTGCCTACCTGCTCGGCCTGACTGCCTACCTGCTCGGCCACGCTGCCTACCTGCACGGCCTCGCTGCCTACCTGCTCGGCCTCGCTGCCTACCTGCTCGGCCTCTCTGCCTACCTGCTCGGCCTCACTGCCTACCTGCTCGGCCTGACTGCCAACATGCTCGGCCTGACTGCCTACCTGCTCGGCCTTGCTGCCTACCTGCTCGGCCTAACTGCCAACATGCTCGGCCTCTCTGTCTACCTACTCGGCCTGACTGCCTACCTGCTCGGCCTGACTGCCTACCTGCTCGGCCTGACTGCCTACCTGCTCGGCCTCGCTGCCTACCTGCTCGGCCTCGCTGCCTATCTGCTCGGCCTCGCTGCCTACCTGCTCGGCCTGACTGCCAACATGCTCGGCCTCTCTGCCTACCTGCTCGGCCTGACTGCCTACCTGCTCGGCCTGACTGCCTACCTGCTCGGCCTCGCTGCCTACCTGCTCGGCCTGACTGCCTACCTGCTCGGCCTCGCTGCCTACCTGCTCGGCCTGACTGCCTACCTGCTCGGCCTGACTGCCTACCTGCTCGGCCTGATGGCCTACCTGCTCGGCCTCACTGCCTACCTGCTCGGCCTCTCTGTCTACCTGCTCGGCCTGACTGCCTACCTGCCCGGCCTCTCTGCCTACCTGCTCAGCCTGACTGCCTACCTGCTCGGCCTGACTGCCTACCTGCTCGGCCTGACTGCCTACCTGCTCGGCCTCGCTGCCTACCTGCTCGGCCTCGCTGCCTACCTGCTCGGCCTGACTGCCTACCTGCTCGGCCTCGCTGCCTACCTGCTCGGCCTCGCTGCCTACCTGCTCGGCCTGACTGCCTACCTGCTCGGCCTCTCTGCCTACCTGCTCGGCCTCTCTGCCTACCTGCTCGGCCTGACTGCCTACCTGCTCGGCCTGACTGCCTACCTGCTCGGCCTCTCTGCCTACCTGCTCGGCCTCGCTGCCTACCTGCTCGGCCTCGCTGCCTACCTGCTCGGCCTGACTGCCTATCTGCTCGGCCTGACTGCCTATCTGCCCGGCCTTGCTGCCTACCTGCTCGGCCTCGCTGCCTACCTGCTCGGCCTGACTGCCTACCTGCTCGGCCTCACTGCCTACCTGCTCGGCCTCTCTGCCTACCTGCTCGGCCTGACTGCCTACCTGCTCGGCCTCTCTGCCTACCTGCTCGGCCTGACTGCCTACCTGCTCGGCCTCGCTGCCTACCTGCTCGGCCTGACTGCCTACCTGCTCGGCCTGACTGCCTACCTGCTCGGCCTTGCTGCCTACCTGCTCGGCCTGACTGCCTACCTGCTCGGCCTGACTGCCTACCTGCTCGGCCTCTCTGCCTACCTGCTCGGCCTCTCTGCCTACCTGCTCGGCCTCACTGCCTACCTGCTCGGCCTGACTGCCTACCTGCTCGGCCACGCTGCCTACCTGCACGGCCTCGCTGCCTACCTGCTCGGCCTCGCTGCCTACCTGCTCGGCCTCTCTGCCTACCTGCTCGGCCTCACTGCCTACCTGCTCGGCCTGACTGCGAACATGCTCGGCCTGACTGCCTACCTGCTCGGCCTCGCTGCCTACCTGCTCGGCCTGACTGCCTACCTGCTCGGCCTGACTGCCTACCTGCTCGGCCTTGCTGCCTACCTGCTCGGCCTGACTGCCTACCTGCTCGGCCTGACTGCCTACCTGCTCGGCCTCTCTGCCTACCTGCTCGGCCTCTCTGCCTACCTGCTCGGCCTCACTGCCTACCTGCTCGGCCTGACTGCCTACCTGCTCGGCCACGCTGCCTACCTGCACGGCCTCGCTGCCTACCTGCTCGGCCTCGCTGCCTACCTGCTCGGCCTCTCTGCCTACCTGCTCGGCCTCACTGCCTACCTGCTCGGCCTGACTGCCTACCTGCTCGGCCACGCTGCCTACCTGCACGGCCTCGCTGCCTACCTGCTCGGCCTCGCTGCCTACCTGCTCGGCCTCGCTGCCTACCTGCTCGGCCTCGCTGCCTATCTGCTCGGCCTCGCTGCCTACCTGCTCGGCCTGACTGCCAACATGCTCGGCCTCACTGCCTACCTGCTCGGCCTGACTGCCTACCTGCTCGGCCTGACTGCCTACCTGCTCGGCCTCGCTGCCTACCTGCTCGGCCTGACTGCCTACCTGCTCGGCCTCGCTGCCTACCTGCTCGGCCTGACTGCCTACCTGCTCGGCCTGACTGCCTACCTGCTCGGCCTGATGGCCTACCTGCTCGGCCTCACTGCCTACCTGCTCGGCCTCTCTGTCTACCTGCTCGGCCTGACTGCCTACCTGCCCGGCCTTGCTGCCTACCTGCTCGGTCTCGCTGCCTACCTGCTCGGCCTCGCTGCCTACCTGCTCGGCCTCACTGCCTACCTGCTCGCCCTCTCTGCCTACCTGCTCAGCCTGACTGCCTACCTGCTCGGCCTCTCTGCCTACCTGCTCGGCCTGACTGCCTACCTGCTCGGCCTCGCTGCCTACCTGCTCGGCCTGACTGCCTACCTGCTCGGCCTCGCTGCCTACCTGCTCGGCCTCGCTGCCTACCTGCTCGGCCTCTCTGCCTACCTGCTCGGCCTCACTGCCTACCTGCTCAGCCTGACTGCCTACCTGCTCGGCCTGACTGCCTACCTGCTCGGCCTCGCTGCCTACCTGCACGGCCTCGCTGCCTACCTGCTCGGCCTCGCTGCCTACCTGCTCGGCCTCTCTGCCTACCTGCTCGGCCTTGCTGCCTACCTGCTCGGCCTGACTGCCTCCCTGCTCGGCCTGACTGCCTATCTGCTCGGCTTGCTGCCTACCTGCTCGGCCTGACTGCCTACCTGCTCGGCCTGACTGCCTACCTGCTCGGCCTGACTGCCTACCTGCTCGGCCTCGCTGCCTACCTGCTCGGCCTCACTGCCTACCTGCTCGCCCTGCTGCCTACCTGCTCGGCCTCTCTGCCTACCTGCTCGGCCTGACTGCCTACCTGCTCGGCCTGACTGCCTACCTGCTCGGCCTCGCTGCCTACCTGCTCGGCCTCGCTGCCTACCTGCTCGGCCTGACTGCCTACCTGCTCGGCCTCGCTGCCTACCTGCTCGGCCTGACTGCCTACCTGCTCGGCCTGACTGCCTACCTGCTCGGCCTGATGGCCTACCTGCTCGGCCTCACTGCCTACCTGCTCGGCCTCTCTGTCTACCTGCTCGGCCTGACTGCCTACCTGCTCGGCCTCACTGCCTACCTGCTCGGCCTGACTGCCTACCTGCTCGGCCTCACTGCCTACCTGCTCGGCCTGACTGCCTACCTGCTCGGCCTCGCTGCCTACCTGGTCGGCCTCACTGCCTACCTGGTCGGCCTCACTGCCTACCTGCTCGGCCTCACTGCCTACTTGCTTGGCCTGACTGCCTACCTGCTCGGCCTCACTGCCTACCTGCTCGGCCTCGCTGCCTACCTGCTCGGCCTCACTGCCTACCTGCTCGGCCTCACTGCCTACCTGCTCGGCCTCGCTGCCTACCTGCTTGGCCTCACTGCCTACCTGCTCGGCCTGACTGCCTACCTGCTCGGCCTCACTGCCTACCTGCTCGGCCTGACTGCCTACCTGCTCGGCCTCGCTGCCTACCTGCACGGCCTCGCTGCCTACCTGCTCGGCCTCGCTGCCTACCTGCTCGGCCTCTCTGCCTACCTGCTCGGCCTTGCTGCCTACCTGCTCGGCCTGACTGCCTACCTGCTCGGCCTGACTGCCTATCTGCTCGGCTTGCTGCCTACCTGCTCGGCCTGACTGCCTACCTGCTCGGCCTGACTGCCTACCTGCTCGGCCTGACTGCCTACCTGCTCGGCCTCGCTGCCTACCTGCTCGGCCTCACTGCCTACCTGCTCGCCCTGCTGCCTACCTGCTCGGCCTCTCTGCCTACCTGCTCGGCCTGACTGCCTACCTGCTCGGCCTGACTGCCTACCTGCTCGGCCTCGCTGCCTACCTGCTCGGCCTCGCTGCCTACCTGCTCGGCCTCGCTGCCTACCTGCTCGGCCTGACTGCCTACCTGCTCGGCCTCGCTGCCTACCTGCTCGGCCTGACTGCCTACCTGCTCGGCCTGACTGCCTACCTGCTCGGCCTGATGGCCTACCTGCTCGGCCTCACTGCCTACCTGCTCGGCCTCTCTGTCTACCTGCTCGGCCTGACTGCCTACCTGCTCGGCCTCACTGCCTACCTGCTCGGCCTGACTGCCTACCTGCTCGGCCTCACTGCCTACCTGCTCGGCCTGACTGCCTACCTGCTCGGCCTCGCTGCCTACCTGGTCGGCCTCACTGCCTACCTGCTCGGCCTCACTGCCTACTTGCTTGGCCTGACTGCCTACCTGCTCGGCCTCACTGCCTACCTGCTCGGCCTCGCTGCCTACCTGCTCGGCCTCACTGCCTACCTGCTCGGCCTCACTGCCTACCTGCTCGGCCTCGCTGCCTACCTGCTTGGCCTCACTGCCTACCTGCTCGGCCTCACTGCCTACTTGCTCAGCCTCACACCCATCTCCCCTCCTGTTTGCAGTCTCTGTTTGCTACCCCCCCCCCACCATGTCTCTGTATTTCTCTCTGATTGACATTTTCCTCTGTTGTTTCACACATCCCCCCTCAGTCCATCCCTTCTCCTTTTCCTGACCCCTCCCTGTCCTCTTACGCTGTCTGTGAGCACAACCTCAGTCTAACAGTGTTAAAAATCACACAAAACCAGGTTATAGTCCGACACGTTTATTTGGAAGCACACTAGCTTTCGGAGTACAGCTACCTGATGAAGGAGCGTCGTTCCGAAAGCTAGTGTGCTTCCAATTAAACCTGTTGGACTATAACCTGGTGCTGTGTGATTTGTAACTTTGTACACTCCAGTCCAACACCGGCATCTCCGAATCAGTCTAACAGGATTGGGTGTGGATGATTATATCAATATCTTGCTGAAGCCTGGTGAGCTCTCTCTCTCTCTCTCTCTGAGCATGACTCTCTCTGAGCATGACTCGATCTCACAGTATCCATTTTCTCCAACCAAAGTGTGGGTCACTGTGACTCTTCCGAACAACTCACACCTTCACCCGTCCACCAGCTCCACTGGAGAGCTCCTCCTCTGAACATCTCATTGCCTTTCGCTGCTCTCAATTCTCCTTTCTAATCCTAATTCTCAATGACACAGGTGGAAGGCTGGGCCAGGCCCCAGGCTGAAGGCCAGAGTAGGCCAGGCCGGGCCCCAGGCTGAGGCCGAACAGCTCTCCTACAGAAAATCCAAAGCTGTTTAATTGTGAAGTTAAGAAGCTTATGCTGGCTCTCGTCGTGTTTTTTTTAAATGAGCTGTCTGCTGATTTTAAGAGCCTGGCTGTTTTTCACGCTGCCATTAACTGCCTGTTTAATTGGACATCGGTTCATTGTACTCTGGAATGTTTTGAAGGATGGAGATGAATATTAGTCTGAATAATGTTTCTGTTTCTGTCTATTCTCACAGGCCGTTGGGAAACCATGGGAAAAGGCTGCATTAAAGCCACTAAGTACTTTCTGTTCCTCTTCAATCTCCTGTTCTTCGTGAGTATAAGATTTCTCCGTCTTAATGAAGAGTGAGTGAAGTAACATTCTCAGTAACACTTGTGGCCTGTTTGGAAAAGCAGGGTTTTCAGCTCCCGCACACGTTCTGAGATTCCATTGGCCCATCTTTGTAAATCTCCCCCTCCACTTGGATTTAGGTTTGCAGTTCCAGAGTACATTTGCCTGTGGGGCTGAGGGAAGGTGCTGGGTCCCCATGTTTAGTAAAGAGGAGAGTCAACAATGTTTCGCCCTATTAGCTCCTATTCTGTTAACCTTCATATTAGCTACAGGAGCATTTTGCATTTACCTTTTTGCCGTCCTCGGTGCCTGTTTTGTGGCTTTCTACGTTACTCCCAGTCCATTAGGTTAAGTGTTCTTAGTATGTCTGATGCTATTCTTACAAAATATTCCAGCTCATGAGGTGACCATCAATCTCATCCTCCCCAATGATGGAAGAGGCCAGCACATCAGTGCAAAAGATAAGGCTGAAGAACTCGCAGCAACCTTCAGCCAGAAGTGCTGAGTGAATGATGCATCTCGGCCTCTTCCATTGACCCCCAGCATCACAGACACCAGTCATCAGCCAATTCCACTTACTCCACGTGATATCAAGGAATGGTTGGGAGACGCTGGATACTGCGGAGACTGCAGGTCCTGACAACATTCCAGCAATAGTACTGTTCCAAGAGGCAGTCACACCCCTTAGATTAACTACCTCTATTTTGGTCAGTGGCTAGGGATAGGACAGCACCACTAGTGAGGCAGGTAGAGGGATGCAAGAGCTAGTACTGAAAGAACATCAACCCTTGAATTTGTCTAACAGGTTTGAGATTTGTGCTACTGCACGGATGGGATTGGTGACTGTACGGAGGATGGGCAAACTCATCATAGAACCGTGGTACAGGGAGCTATTAAAGATGGGGGAGGAAATATACTTGTAATTAGGGATAGTATCGTCAGAGAAATAGACATTGTTTTCTTTGACTAGGATTGGAAGTCCCAAAGCTGTGGTGCCTTCCTGGTGTCCAGGTTCAGGATATCTCATCTGGAATGCAGAGGAATGTGGACTGGAAGGAGAAAGATCCAGTTGTTGTGGTCCATACAATATGGGTGGAAAGTGGTTCTGCTGAGGGAATATGAGCAGCTAGGGGTTTAATTAAAAAGCAGAACTAAAAAGATTATAATCTCTGGATTACTACCTGAGCCATGAGCATGTTGGCACGGGGTCAACAGGATTAAAGAGGTAAACACATGGCTTAAAGACTGGTGTGGGAGAAACGGGTTTGAATTCATGGGACATTGGCGCTAGTACTGGGGAAGGAGGGAGCTCATAGCAAGAGGAACTTAGAATAACTTGGCTCTGTTTGGAAACTCAACAGAATAATAGTTACCGTAAAGATTAGTAAATAACTGTTGGAATATTGTAACATCCCATAAACACACCCCTTGGCAAAAAAGACAAATTTAGGCACAGATTCTCTCATGCAGTTCTCCAATCCAGGAGGGAAAAATAAACATCAAGAGAAAATTCAGAGAGAGTAGCAGCCAGGAGACATTCAGTGAAGTTCCCAACTCTGGTCAGACCCCGATAGCTTCTGGTATTACTGAGAAACCAAAACCCAGAGATTCTGATCTGTGAGGGCTGGCCACACCCATCCAGACTGTAAAACTAATGCCCCAGGCATCCCAAGGTGTTTCCATTGTCCCAGACTGCTCAGAACCTCTGCCTTACAACCTCGCCTCCAAATAAAAGCCAGGACAAAATACCCTTTAAAGCCATAGCATTGTGGCAGTCTTGGCGAACTGCATAACTAGGACTTTAAAGCGAATATTGGGGCGGGTTGGTTAAGGTGCATGGACAATTATGGGAACAGTTAGAGGGAGGGAGGGAGGGCTCAGCAGACATTATTAAAGTTTCCTAAGAGGTAATAGGACAGAGAGTACGGAAAGGCTCATGAATCTAACTTCAGGCACAACAGGTAACGGGGTGGGGGGGGCAGTCAATACAGGACTGAGGGTGTTGTACTTAAACGTGCGCAGTATATGAAATGAGATCAATGAGCTTGTAGCACAGATTGAAACTGGCAGGCACGATGTTGGGGGTATCACAGAGATGTGGTTGCAAGGGGATCAGGGCTGGGAGCTCAATGTCCACGGATACAATTCCTATTGAGAAGATGGGTGGGAGGGGATTGGGGCTGCTTTGTTAGTAAGAAATGAAATCAAATTGATAGCAGAAAGTCATATAGAGTCAGAAAGTGTAGAATCTGTGTGGATAAAGTTGGGGAACCACAAAGGGAGAAAGACCTTGCTGCGTATAGGCCTCCTAAAAGTAATCAGGATGTGGGGAAGGAGATAGAAAATTCAAGTAAGGAAGGCACAGTTACATACATCATGGGTGACTTCAATATTCTGGCAGACTGGGAAAATCACGTTGGTAGTGGATCTCAACAAATGGAACTTGTGGAATGTCTACAAGATTTTCTTTGGAGCAGCTTGTGGTAGACCTTACTATTGAATGGGTAATTCTGGATTTGGTGATATGTAATGAGGCAGTATTGATAAGGGAGCTTTAGGTTTAGGAACCCCCTAGGGGGCAGTGCCCATAATATGACAGAATTCATTCTGCAGCTGCCTGACGAAGGAGCATCGCTCTGAAAGCTAGTGCTTCTAAATAAACCTGTTGGACTGTAAGCGGGTGTTGTGAGATTTGTCCACCCCAGTCCAACACCAGTACCTCCATATCATAAAAGGAAAGCGATAGGCAAGGTGGACATTGGAGCACAGGAAAATGAGGCTGGAGAGGCAGTGAAATGGCGGAGGAACCGAGTCGGTATTTTGTGTCGGTTTTCCCAGTGGATGACACCAGCAGCATATCAGAACTTCAAAAGGGGTCAGGGGGCAGAGGTGAATGTAGTGACCATCACTAAGAAGAGGGTGTTGGAGAAGCTGAAAGCTCTGAAGGGGGATAAATCGCCCAGACCAGATGGACTATACCCCAGAGTTCTGAAGGAGACAGCTGAGATCGTACTGGCGTTGGTGAGGATTGTTCCGGCAGTGGAGTCAGGAAGAGTCCCTGAGGACTGGAAAATGGCTCATGTAACACCCTGTGTTTAAGGAGGGAGGGCGGCAGAAGACAGGAACCTATAGCCTGGTTAGCCTGACCTTGGTTATTGGTAAGATTTTAGAGTCCATTATTAAGGACGAAATTCAGGAGTACTCGGACACGTGTGGTAAAATTGGACTGAATCAATGTGGCTTTGTCAAGGGAATGTCATGCCTGATAAATCTGTGAGAATTCTTTGAGGAGATAATAACCAAGTTAGACAAAGGAGAGCCAGTGAAAGTGATCTATTTGGATTTCCAGAAGGTGTTGCACAAGAGGCTGCTAGTTAAGATAATGTGGTGTTGGGGCAAGGTAGTGGAATGGATAGAGGACTGGCTGGCTGACAGAAGACAGAGTTGGGATAAAAGGATGGCAGCTGGTGACTAGTGGAGTTTCACAGGACTCCGTGTTGAGATCACAACTGTTCATGTTATACATTAACAATGTGGACAAAAGAACTGAGGACATTGTTGCTATGTTTGCAGATGAGCTAGAGGAAGTGTTGAGGAAATAGGGAGACTGCAGAAGGACTTGGACAGGCTAGGAGAGCGGGCAGAGAATGGCAGATGGAATATAATGGGGATAGTGAGGGGTTATGCACTTTGATCGCAAGAATAGAGGTATAGACTATTTTCTAAAAAAAGGCAAGGGCTTCGGAAATGTGAAGCACAAAGGGACTTTGGAATCCTAATTTCAGGGCTCTCTTAAAGTTAATCTGAAGGTTCAGTTGGCAGTTAAGGCAAATGTAATGTTTGGATTCATTTCAAGGGAACGGGAATACAAGAGCAGGGATGTGCTGCTGAGTGTGTATAAGGCTCAGGGCAGACTGCATTTGGAATGTTGTCAGAAAGTCTGGGCTCTGGATCGAAAGAAGGTTGTGCTGGCCTTGGGAGGGGGTCCAGAGGAAGTGTACAGGAATGATCCCGGAGATGAAGGACTTGTCATATGAGGAGCAATAGCTGACTCTGGGTCTGTACTCAATGGAGTTTAGAAGGATGAGGGAGAGGGGGATCTGACTGAAACCTACAGAATACTGAGAGGCCTGGATAGAGTGGACATAGAGATGATGTTTCCACGAGTAGGCGGGACCAGGACCCGAGGGTACAGCCTCAGACTGAAGGGTTGGCCCTTGAGAACGGAGATGAGGAATTTCTGCAGCCAGAGGGTGGTGAACCTGTGGAACTCATTGCCACAAAGGGCTGGGGAAGGCCAAGTCATTGCGTGCATTTAAGACCAGGATAGATAGATCCAGCTCTTTTATAACACAATGGTTGCGTTCTTGTGTAACCCCGTGTTATAGAAAAATTGGTCTTTAGAAACAATGTTTGAAGAGTTGGCGATGTAATCGCGTTACAGCCAACACACGTTTTAAAGATTTGTAATTTAGAAGCAAAGTCCCCAGTTCGTCAATAAGGTTACAGAGAATTCATGTTAACAAAATGCGCATTATAGCAGAACGACCTGTCAGCTCTTGATTAGTAAGGGGATTGAGGATTACAGGGAGCAGACAGGAGAATAGGGTTGAGCTACGATTGAATGGTGGAACAGACCCGATGGGCTGAATGGCCTGGTTGATAGTTTATAGTCTTACAGTCTTCCAATCCAGGACAAAGCATCCCGCTTAATTGGCACTATATCCACAAGCATCCACTCCCTTCACTACCAACCCTCAGTAGCAGCAGTGGTATTATCTACAAGATATACTGCAGAAATTCACCAATCATCCTCAGGCAGCACCTTCCAAAGCCATGACCACTTCCAGCTGGGAGCACAAGGGCAGCACATATATGGGAACATGACCACCTTAAAATTCTCCTCCAGGCCACTCACCATCCTCACTTGGAAATATACGGCCGTTCCTTTAGTGTTGCTGGCTCAAAACGCCGGAATTCTCTCCCTAACAACATTGTGGGTCTACCTACACTGACATGGACAGCAGCGGTTCAAGGAGGCAGCTCACCACCACCTTCTGGAGGGGTAATTAGGGATGGGCAATCAATACTGGCCCAGCCAGCGACACCCATATCCCACAAATGAATTTTTTTTAAAAATCATCAAAAAGGTGAGCTACTGACTACTGTTGTTCAGGTATGATAAGATTTTGACAAATTTACAAAGACAGAAGAGTGGTATGGGAGAGTGCAGAGTGGAATTCAGTAGGCTGTATGCAAGATTGTAGAAATATGGAAATTCTCAAATCTCTGCTGGCATTTATATTATTGAACTGTGCGAAACATTGACAAACGTCTAATTTTGGCAGGAGTTAAGTTTGCGGAAAAATATATATGACGAGAACATGAATCGTAAGGACTAAGCAGAATCTTAAAAACAAATTCCACTCAGTAACATTCATAGCACAAACTACCAGCAATTCATGAGAAAATGGAGACAAGTAAGTTAACAAATTTGGCAAGGCTGTCAGGCAACAGTGCAAAAGGAGAATTGCAGCTGATAGAAATGAGAAGAGAAATGTTTTTGGTAATTTCAGGAAGCAAAGAATTTGGGACTTAAAATAAGTACATCAACCCCAGAATTGCTCAACCTTTCAAATGAGATGCTCGGTAACATTATGTCATGAACTGTACCAGAAAGTATTTGAAACTGTATATGTTTGAGGATTGTTGAAGAGTATGGAGATCAAAGAGAGGGCATTATGTTGGTCACAGGAAGATTCAGCCTGGTGAAGAATGCATTGGTGGCTGACCTTTCAATTGTGTGATATTGGACGGTGAATGGATACCTACCATGTGTGGAAGAGACCTTCTGCGTAAAAGGTTTTTTGCGAGTTCTAGCAGTTTCAGATTTGCGGATGATTACACACTAAACTCTTCAAAAAAAAACCCCAGATATTCCATGTGAAATAACTGGTATCAAGCATTTTTCAGCTCAGGTGTAATACCTAGTGAACTACCCTTGTTATTAAGTAGATCATTGATGAAAAAAAGCACAGATGAAAATGGATATGAAAATGACAAAGTCATTAAATTTAGAAAATCCATGAATTTGCAATTTATACAATCAGGACACTATGGTAAAAAAAATTAATGTTATTGATGACAGTGCAGACATTTAGAAGATCAAAAGTCAATTGTGTTAAAACTGCATAAAAATGGCCCCAAAGTGCTCCCACTGACACCTCAGTCACCTGCCCTGCCTTATTTCCCAAGAGTAGGTCAGGTTTTGCACTTTCTCTAGTAGGTACATCCACATACTGAATCAGAAAATCTTCTTGTACGCACTTAATTCTTCTCCATCCAAACCGTTAACACTATGGCAGTCCCAGTCTATGTTTGGAAAGTTAAAAGCCCCTACTATAACCACCCTATCGTTCTTACAGATAACTGAGATCTCCTTATGAATTTGCTTCTGGATTTCCTGCTGACTACTGGGGGACTTATAGTATAATCACAATAAGATGATCATCCCTTTATTGTTTCTCAGTTTTACCCAAGTAACTTCCCGGACATACTCCCAGGAATGTTCTCCTGAAGTACAACCATAGAGTTATCCCTAACCAAAAACTCAACTCCCGCTCCCCTGTTGACCCACTTTCAGTCCTCTTTATGACATCTGTACCCTGGAACATTAAGCTGCCAGTCCTGCCCATCCCTGAGCCACATCTCTGTAATTGCTATGATATCCCAGCCCCATGTTCCGAACCACGCCCTGAGTTCATCTGCCTTCCCTGTCAGCCCTCTTGCATTGAAATAAATGCAGTTTAATTTATCAGTCCTACCTCGTTCCTGCTTTGTTTCTACCTGTCTTGACTATTTCACTTGCTCACCTTCTCAACAGTCTCAGACTGATCTCTGTCCTCACTATCTCCCTGGGTCCCACTCCCCCACCTTATTGTTTAAATCCTCCCGAGCTGCTCTAGCAAATCTCCCTGCCAGTATATTAGCCCCCTTCCAATCTAGGTGCAATCCGTCCTTCTTGTACAGGTCACTTCTGCCCCAAAAGAGATTCCAGTGATCCAAAAATGTGAATCCTTCTCCCATACACCAGTTCCTCAGCCATGCATTCATCTGCTCTATCCTCCTATTCCTGCCCTCACTAGCCCGTAGCACTGGGAGTAATCCAGATATTACTACCCTTGAGGACCTCCTTTTTAAATTTCTCCCTAACTCTTTGTAATCTCCCTTCAGAATCTCAACCTTTTCACTTCCTATGTCGTTGGTTCCAATGTGGACAATGACCTCCTGCTGGCCCTTCTCCCCCATGAGAACATTCTGCACCCTCTCTGAGACATCCTTGATCCTGGCACCAGGGAAACAACACACCATTCTGCTTTTTCTCAGCTGGCCACAGAAACGTCTGTCTGTACCTCATACTAGACAGTCCCCTAACACAATTGATCTCTTGGAACCCAACGTACCTGTCATTGCATTAGAGCCAGTCTTGATACCAGAAACTTGTCTTTTCATGCTACATTCCCCTGAGAATCCATTTTCCAAAACAGCATACTTGATTGAGATGGGGATAGCCACAGAAGACTCCTGTACTACCTGCTACCCCTCCAGGTGGGATAACTGGCTGTATCTATGATATTTCTTCCTTTCTGAAACTCCCATCCATCACGATCTCCAGCTCCTGTAAATTTCTCATTGCCTCGAACTGCTGTTCCATTTGAACTGATAAGATTCACAACCAAACACACTTCCTGCAGACATAATCATCAGGAACACAGAAACTTGCCCGACTCTCCCATATCCAACAGGAAGAGCACATCACACTGCTATAGGCAACCTCAGCACCTTAATCTATACACAGAGAAAAAAGCAGTCTTACTGCTCGAGGATAACTTAATGTTTTATATTATAATAAAATTTATCAAGAGACAGATCTCTGTAAAACATTTAAAAAATCCCCCACCAATTCAGTAAAAGTTTTTACAAGTAAAAATAAGATTTACAATGTTTATAAGTCTTCAAAATAACCACTTAGTGCTTTAGGCTCAGACACAAAACCTCAAAGTGGAACATGTTATTCAGACAGACACAACAGTGGAAACATTAAAAATAGAGCATGGAGGGTTGAAAATTCCATCTTTGGGAGATGCCAGGAAAATAAAACATGTTTTTTTTACTGATGGCTCCTGCACACACCTTTGTCATCCCCCTGTAGATAAATACAGGAAACCCCTCAGTGACTCCCCCTGTAGATAAATACAGGAAACCCCTCAGTGACTCCCCCTGTAGATAAATACAGGAAACCCCTCAGTGACTCCCCCTGTAGATAAATACAGGAAACCCCTCAGTGACTCCCCCTGTAGATAAATACAGGAAACCCCTCAGTGACTCCCCCTGTAGATAAATACAGGAAACCCCTCAGTGACGCCCCCTGTAGATAAATACAGGAACCCCCTCAGTGACTCCCCCTGTAGATAAATACAGGAAACCCCTCAGTGACTCCCCCTGTAGATAAATACAGGAAACCCCTCAGTGACTCCCCCTGTAGATAAATACAGGAAACCCCTCAGTGACTCCCCCTGTAGATAAATATGGGAAACCTCTCAGTGACTCCCCCTGTAGATAAATATGGGAAACCCCTCAGTGACTCCCCCTGTAGATAAATACAGGAAACCCCTCAGTGACTCCCCCTGTAGATAAATATGGGAAACCCCTCAGTGACTCCCCCTGTAGATAAATACAGGAAACCCCTCAGTGACTCCCCCTGTAGATAAATACAGGAAACCCCTCAGTGACTCCCCCTGTAGATAAATATGGGAAACCCCTCAGTGACTCCCCCTGTAGATAAATACAGGAAACCCCTCAGTGACTCCCCCTGTAGATAAATATGGGAAACCCCTCAGTGACTCCCCCTGTAGATAAATATGGGAAACCCCTCAGTGACTCCCCCTGTAGATAAATACAGGAAACCCCTCAGTGACTCCCCCTGTAGATAAATACAGGAAACCCCTCTGTGACTCCCCCTGTAGATAAATATGGGAAACCCCTCAGTGACTCCCCCTGTAGATAAATATGGGAAACCCCTCAGTGACTCCCCCTGTAGATAAATACAGGAAACCCCTCAGTGACTCCCCCTGTAGATAAATATGGGAAACCCCTCAGTGACTCCCCCTGTAGATAAATATGGGAAACCCCTCAGTGACTCCCCCTGTAGATAAATACAGGAAACCCCTCAGTGACTCCCCCTGTAGATAAATACAGGAAACCCCTCTGTGACTCCCCCTGTAGATAAATATGGGAAACCCCTCAGTGACTCCCCCTGTAGATAAATATGGGAAACCTCTCAGTGACTACCCCTGTAGATAAATATGGGAAACCCCTCAGTGACTCCCCCTATAGATAAATACAGAAAACCCCTCAGTGACTCCCCCTGTAGATAAATATGGGAAACCCCTCAGTGACTCCCCCTGTAGATAAATACAGGAAACCCCTCAGTGACTCCCCCTGTAGATAAATATGGGAAACCCCTCAGTGACTCCCCCTGTAGATAAATATGGGAAACCCCTCAGTGACGCCCCCTGTAGATAAATATGGGAAACCCCTCAGTGACTCCCCCTGTAGATAAATACAGGAAACCCCTCAGTGACGCCCCCTGTAGATAAATATGGGAAACCCCTCAGTGACTCCCCCTGTAGATAAATACAGGAAACCCCTCAGTGACTCCCCCTGTAGATAAATACGGGAAACCCCTCAGTGACTCCCCCTGTAGATAAATACAGGAAACCCCTCAGTGACTCCCCCTGTAGATAAATACAGGAAACCCCTCAGTGACTCCCCCTGTAGATAAATACAGGAAACCCCTCAGTGACGCCCCCTGTAGATAAATACAGGAACCCCCTCAGTGACTCCCCCTGTAGATAAATACAGGAACCCCCTCAGTGACTCCCCCTGTAGATAAATACAGGAAACCCCTCAGTGACGCCCCCTGTAGATAAATATTGGAAACCCCTCAGTGACTCCCCCTGTAGATAAATACGGGAAACCCCTCAGTGACTCCCCCTGTAGATAAATACAGGAAACCCCTCAGTGACTCCCCCTGTAGATAAATACGGGAAACCCCTCAGTGACTCCCCCTGTAGATAAATACAGGAAACCCCTCAGTGACTCCCCCTGTAGATAAATACAGGAAACCCCTCAGTGACTCTCCCTGTAGATAAATACGGGAAACCCCTCTGTGACTCCCCCTGTAGATAAATACAGGAAACCCCTAAGTGACTCCCCCTGTAGATAAATACAGGAAACCCCTCAGTGACTCCCCCTGTAGATAAATACAGGAAACCCCTCAGTGACTCTCCCTGTAGATAAATACGGGAAACCCCTCAGTGACTCCCCCTGTAGATAAATACAGGAAACCCCTCAGTGACTCCCCCTGTAGATAAATACAGGAAACCCCTAAGTGACTCCCCCTGTAGATAAATACGGGAAACCCCTCAGTGACTCCCTCTGTAGATAAATACGGGAAACCCCTCAGTGACTCCCCCTGTAGATAAATATGGGAAACCCCTCAGTAACTCCCCCTGTAGATAAATACAGGAAACCCCTCAGTGACTCCCCCTGTAGATAAATATGGGAAACCCCTCAGTGACTCTCCCTGTAGATTAATATGGGAAACCCCTCAGTGACTCCCCCTGTAGATAAATATGGGAAACCCCTCAGTGACTCCCCCTGTAGATAAATACAGGAAACCCCTCAGTGACTCCCCCTGTAGATAAATACAGGAAACCCCTCAGTGACTCCCCCTGTAGATAAATACAGGAAACCCCTAAGTGACTCCCCCTGTAGATAAATACGGGAAACCCCTCAGTGACTCCCTCTGTAGATAAATACGGGAAACCCCTCAGTGACTCCCCCTGTAGATAAATATGGGAAACCCCTCAGTAACTCCCCCTGTAGATAAATACAGGAAACCCCTCAGTGACTCCCCCTGTAGATAAATATGGGAAACCCCTCAGTGACTCTCCCTGTAGATTAATATGGGAAACCCCTCAGTGACTCCCCCTGTAGATAAATATGGGAAACCCCTCAGTGACTCCCCCTGTAGATAAATACAGGAAACCCCTCAGTGACTCCCCCTGTAGATAAATACAGGAAACCCCTCAGTGACTCCCCCTGTAGATAAATACAGGAAACCCCTCACTGACTCTCCCTGTAGATAGGTTCAGGAAACCTCTGAGTTCAGTCTCCCTGGCTCCACATACCTGCGGACTGTGTGTGTTTCTGTGTAGATTCCTGGCTGTCCCAGTTTGCATCATGTTCCTGTATCTGTCCCCTACGTGGAGATAGTTCAGTATCCCTCGCCCTCCCTTTCCTGTGGATTATGTGTGTTCCTGTTTCTGTTTTTCCCTGACATGTTGATTGTTCTCTAGATTCTTGGAGCTGTTATCCTTGGCTTTGGCCTATGGATTCTCCTGGATAAGACCAGCTTCATTGCAGTTGTACGTAAGTATCTACAGTTTTCTCTGCCGCCCGCTCAGCCGTGCCCTTTGGTTTAATACACGAATATTCAAGAATTCTGGTATTCCAAGCCCCTTTCCCATCTGGGAGCTTCAATCCATGGAATCGTTGGGCCTGTTAGTTAACAAGGACATCCCTTTGGTAAGACAGTCCTCCTCAGATTTAAAGGTAACAGCTGACCCATCATCCGTTGCAGTTTGTGGAAGAAAGTACCCAATCTCTCCCACTGTTTGTGTGTGGACATCTCTGCTGGGTGGTCTGGCCCCATTCCTCAGTCTATGACCCTAGTTGTAGAATATCCAAACAGTGAAAATGGGTTATCGTTATCTCCCCTGTCTTTTCTTTGGACAGCCACTGTATTTAACTTCTGATCTTCTAGAAATTACCCTCATCTATCCTTTCTCAGTCCACAATGCATAATTGCTTATACTGAACTCCATCTGCCGCAGTTTTGCCCATTCACCCAGTCTATCAATATTCCTTTGTAATGTTATGTGACCATCTACACTCTCTACAATGTCACCGAACTTTCTCTCATCAGCGAATTTGGATATATACATTTCGATACCATTATCCAAGGTGTTGTTAAATAATGTGATTAATTGAAGCTGGAGCACAGATCCTTGTGGGACACCACTGTCAGATCCTGCCCGTTGGGATTACCTACTCATTAACCCGACATTCCGTCACCTTTCACTCAACTTCCCAACTGTTGGAGCACTGCCCTGTTGTTGCAGTGGTTCCCTATAGCCCTGTTTCAGTGGAGCACTGTTACAGTGGAGCACTGTTACAGTGGAGGCCTGTTACCCTGTTACAGTGGAGCACTGTTACCCTGTTACAGTGGAGCACTGTTACCCTGTTACAGTGGAGCACTGTTGCCCTGTTACAGTGGAGCCCTGTTAACCTGTTACAGTGGAGCCCTGTTACCCTGTTACAGTGGAGCACTGTTGCCCTGTTACAGTGGAGCACTGTTACCCTGTTACAGTGGAGCCCTGTTACACTGGAGCACTGTTACCCTGTTACAGTGGAGCCCTGTTACAGTGGAGCCCTGTTACAGTGGAACCCTGTTGCCCTGTTACACTGGAGCACTGTTACCCTGTTACAGTGGAGCACTGTTACAGTGGAGCACTGTTACCCTGTTACAGTGGAGCACTGTTACCCTGTTACAGTGGTGCCCTGATACAGTGGAGCCCTGTTGCAGTGGAGCCCTCTTGCAGTGGACCCCTGTTACAGTGGAGCCCTGTTACCCTGTTACAGTGGAGCACTGTTACAGTGGAGCCCTGTTTCAGTGGAGCCCTGTTACCCTGTTACACTGGAGCCCTGTTACCCTGTTACAGTGGAGCCCTGTTACACTGGAGCCCTGTTACCCTGTTACAGTGGAGCCCTGTTACAGTGGAGCCCTGTTACCCTGTTACAGTGGAGCCCTGTTACCCTGTTACAGTGGAGCCCTGTTACCCTGTTACAGTGGAGCCCTCTGGCCCTGTTAAAATGGAGCCCTGTTACCCTGTTACAGGTAAGCTCTGTTAACCTGTTACAGTGGAGCACTGTTACCTTGTTACAGTGGAGCCCTGTTAACCTGTTACAGTGGAGCTCTGTTAACCTGTTACAGTGGAGCCCTGTTACCCTGTTACAGTGGAGCCCTGTTACCCTGTTACAGTGGAGCCCTGTTACCCTGTTACAGTGGAGCCCTCTGGCCCTGTTACAATGGAGCCCTGTTACCCTGTTACAGGTAAGCTCTGTTAACCTGTTACAGTGGAGCCCTGTTACCCTGTTACAGTGGAGCCCTGTTACCCTGTTACAGTGGAGCCCTGTTACCCTGTTACAGTGGAGTTCTGTTAACCTGTGACAGTGGAGCCCTGTTACCCTGTTACAGTGGAGCCCTGTTACCCTGTTACAGTGAAGCCCTGTTACCCTGTTACAGTGGAGCCCTGTTACCCTGTTACAGTGGAGCCCTGTTGCCCTGTTACAGTGGAGCCCTGTTACCCTGTTACAGTGGAGCCCTGTTACCCTGTTACAGTGGAGCCCTGTTACCCTGTTACAGTGAAGCCCTGTTACCCTGTTACAGTGGAGCTCTGTTAACCTGTGACAGTGGAGCCTTGTTAACCTGTTACAGTGGAGCTCTGTTAACCTGTTACAGTGGAGCCCTGTTGCCCTGTTACAGTGGAGCCCTGTTACCCTGTTACAGTGGAGCCCTGTTACCCTGTTACAGTGGAGCCCTGTTAACCTGTTACAGTGGAGCTCTGTTAACCTGTGACAGTGGAGCCTTGTTAACCTGTTACAGTGGAGCCTTGTTAACCTGTTACAGTGGAGCTCTGTTAACCTGTTACAGTGGAGCCCTGTTGCCCTGTTGCAGTGGTGCCCTGTTACCTTGTTACAGTGGAGCCCTGTTACCCTGTCACAGTGGAGCACTGTTACCCTGTTACAGTGGAGCACTGTTACCCTGTTACAGTGGAGCCCTGTTACCCTGTTACAGTGGAGCTCTGTTAACCTGTTACAGTGGAGCCCTGTTACCCTGTTACAGTGGAGCCCTGTTAGCCTGTTACAGTGGAGCCCTATTAACCTGTTACAGGTAAGATCTGTTAACCTGTTACAGTGGAGCACTGTTACCTTGTTACAGTGGAGCCCTGTTAACCTGTTACAGTGGAGCTCTGTTTACCTGTTACAGTGGAGCACTGTTACCCTGTTACAGTGGAGCCCTGTTACCCTGTTACAGTGGAGCCCTGTTACCCTGTTACAGTGGAGCCCTGTTACCCTGTTACAGTGGAGCCCTGTTACCCTGTTACAGTGGAGCTCTGTTAACCTGTGACAGTGGAGCCCTGTTAACCTGTTACAGTGGAGCTCTGTTAACCTGTTACAGTGGTGCGCTGTTGTAGTGGTGCCCTGTTACCCTGTTACAGTGGAGCACTGTTACCCTGTTACAGTGGAGCCCTGTTACCCTGTTACAATGGAGCCCTGTTACCCTGTTACAGTGGAGCTCTGTTAACCTGTGACAGTGGAGCCCTGTTAACCTGTTACAGTGGAGCTCTGTTAACCTGTTACAGTGGTGCGCTGTTGTAGTGGTGCCCTGTTACCCTGTTACAGTGGAGCCCTGTTGCCCTGTTGCAGTGGTGCCCTGTTACCCTTTTACAGTGGAGCACTGTTACCTTGTTACAGTGGAGCCCTGTTACAGTGGAACACTGTTACCCTGTTACAGTGGAGCCCTGTTACCCTGTTACAGTGGAGCCCTGTTACCCTGTCACAGTGGTGCCCTGTTGTAGTGGAGCACTGTTACCCTGTTACAGTGGAGCACTGTTACACTGTTACAATGGAGCCCTGTTGCCCTGTTACAGTGGTGCCCTGTTGTAGTGGTTCCCATTTACCCTGTTACAGTGGAGCCCTGTTACCCTGTTACAGTGGAACACTGTTACCCTGTTACAGTGGAGCTCTGTTACCCTGTTACAGTGGAGCCCTGTTACCCTGTTACAGTGGAGCCCTGTTACCCTGTTACAGTGGAGCCCTGTTACCCTGTTACAGTGGAGCCCTGTTACTCTGTTACAGTGGAGCCCTGTTACCCTGTTACAGTGGAGCTCTGTTAACCTGTGACAGTGGAGCACTGTTACCCTGTTACAGTGGAGGCCTGTTACTCTGTTACAGTGGAGCTCTGTTACCCTGTTACAGTGGAACACTGTTACCCTGTTACAGCGGAGCTCTGTTACCCTGTTACAGTGGAACACTGTTACCCTGTTGCAGTGGAGCTCTGTTAACCTGTTACAGTGGAGCACTGTTACCCTGTTACAGTGGAGCACTGTTACCCTGTTACAGTGGTGCCCTGTTACCCTGTTACAGTGGTGCCCTGTTACCCTGTTACAGTGGAGCACTGTTACCTTGTTACAGTAGAGCCCTGTTACAGTGGGGCCCTGTTACCCTGTTACAGTGGAGCACTGTTACCCTGTTACAGTGGAGCTCTGTTAACCTGTTACAGTGGAGCCATGTTAACCTGTTACAGTGGAGGCCTGTTACCCTGTTACAGTGGAGCCCTGTTAACCTGTTACAGTGGAGCTCTGTTAACCTGTTACAGTGGAGCCCTGTTACCCTGTTACAGTGGAGCCCTGTTACCCCGTTACAGTGGAGCTCTGTTAACCTGTTACAGTGGAGCCATGTTAACCTGTTACAGTGGAGCTCTATTAACCTGTTACAGTGGTGCGCTGTTGTAGTGGTGCCCTGTTACCCTGTTACAGTGGAGCCCTGTTGCCCTGTTGCAGTGGTGCCCTGTTACCCTGTTACAGTGGAGCACTGTTAACCTGTTACAGTGGAGCTCTATTAACCTGTTACAGTGGAGCCCTGTTAACCTGTTACAGTGGAGCCCTGTTACCCTGTTACAGTGGAGCACTGTTGCCCTGTTACAGTGGAGCACTGTTACCCTGTTACAGTGGAGCCCTGTTACACTGGAGCACTGTTACCCTGTTACAGTGGAGCCCTGTTACAGTGGAGCCCTGTTACAGTGGAACCCTGTTGCCCTGTTACACTGGAGCACTGTTACCCTGTTACAGTGGAGCCCTGTTACAGTGAAGCCCTGTTACCCTGTTACAGTGGAGCACTGTTACCCTGTTACAGTGGAGCCCTGTTACCCTGTTACAGTGGAGCACTGTTACCCTGTTACAGTGGAGCCCTGTTACAGTGAAGCCCTGTTACCCTGTTACAGTGGAGCACTGTTACCCTGTTACAGTGGTGCCCTGATACAGTGGAGCCCTGTTGCAGTGGAGCCCTCTTGCAGTGGACCCCTGTTACAGTGGAGCCCTGTTGCCCTGTTTCACTGGAGCCCTGTTACCCTGTTACAGTGGAGCCCTGTTACCCTGTTACAGTGGAGCACTGTTACAGTGGAGCCCTGTTTCAGTGGAGCCCTGTTACCCTGTTACACTGGAGCCCTGTTACCCTGTTACAGTGGAGCCCTGTTACACTGGAGCCCTGTTACCCTGTTACAGTGGAGCCCTTTTACAGTGGAGCCCTGTTACCCTGTTACAGTGGAGCCCTGTTACCCTGTTACAGTGGAGCCCTGTTACCCTGTTACAGTGGAGCCCTCTGGCCCTGTTACAATGGAGCCCTGTTACCCTGTTACAGGTAAGCTCTGTTAACCTGTTACAGTGGAGCACTGTTACCTTGTTACAGTGGAGCCCTGTTAACCTGTTACAGTGGAGCTCTGTTAACCTGTTACAGTGGAGCCCTGTTACCCTGTTACAGTGGAGCCCTGTTACCCTGTTACAGTGGAGCCCTGTTACCCTGTTACAGTGGAGCCCTCTGGCCCTGTTACAATGGAGCCCTGTTACCCTGTTACAGGTAAGCTCTGTTAACCTGTTACAGTGGAGCCCTGTTACCCTGTTACAGTGGAGCCCTGTTACCCTGTTACAGTGGAGCCCTGTTACCCTGTTACAGTGGAGCCCTGTTACCCTGTTACAGTGGAGCCCTGTTACCCTGTTACAGTGAAGCCCTGTTACCCTGTTACAGTGGAGCCCTGTTACCCTGTTACAGTGGAGCCCTGTTACCCTGTTACAGTGAAGCCCTGTTACCCTGTTACAGTGGAGCTCTGTTAACCTGTGACAGTGGAGCCTTGTTAACCTGTTACAGTGGAGCTCTGTTAACCTGTTACAGTGGAGCCCTGTTGCCCTGTTGCAGTGGTGCCCTGTTACCCTGTTACAGTGGAGCTCTGTTAACCTGTGACAGTGGAGCCTTGTTAACCTGTTACAGTGGAGCTCTGTTAACCTGTTACAGTGGAGCCCTGTTACCCTGTTACAGTGGAGCCCTGTTACCCTGTTACAGTGGAGCCCTGTTACCCTGTTACAGTGGAGCCCTGTTACCCTGTTACAGTGGAGCTCTGTTAACCTGTGACAGTGGAGCCTTGTTAACCTGTTACAGTGGAGCCCTGTTGCCCTGTTGCAGTGGAGCCCTGTTGCCCTGTTGCAGTGGTGCCCTGTTACCTTGTTACAGTGGAGCCCTGTTACCCTGTTACAGTGGAGCACTGTTACCCTGTTACAGTGGAGCACTGTTACCCTGTTACAGTGGAGCCCTGTTACCCTGTTACAGTGGAGCTCTGTTAACCTGTTACAGTGGAGCCCTGTTACCCTGTTACAGTGGAGCCCTGTTAGCCTGTTACAGTGGAGCCCTATTAACCTGTTACAGGTAAGATCTGTTAACCTGTTACAGTGGAGCCCTGTTACCTTGTTACAGTGGAGCCCTGTTAACCTGTTACAGTGGAGCTCTGTTTACCTGTTACAGTGGAGCCCTGTTACCCTGTTACAGTGGAGCCCTGTTACCCTGTTACAGTGGAGCCCTGTTACCCTGTTACAGTGGAGCTCTGTTACCCTGTTACAGTGGAGCTCTGTTAACCTGTGACAGTGGAGCCCTGTTAACCTGTTACAGTGGAGCTCTGTTAACCTGTTACAGTGGTGCGCTGTTGTAGTGGTGCCCTGTTACCCTGTTACAGTGGAGCCCTGTTACCCTGTTACAGTGGAGCCCTGTTACCCTGTTACAGTGGAGCCCTGTTACCCTGTTACAGTGGAGCCCTGTTACCCTGTTACAGTGGAGCTCTGTTACCCTGTTACAGTGGAGCTCTGTTAACCTGTGACAGTGGAGCCCTGTTAACCTGTTACAGTGGAGCTCTGTTAACCTGTTACAGTGGTGCGCTGTTGTAGTGGTGCCCTGTTACCCTGTTACAGTGGAGCCATGTTCCCTTGTTGCAGTGGTGCCCTGTTACCCTGTTACAGTGGAGCACTGTTACCCTGTTACAGTGGAGCCCTGTTACCCTGTTACAATGGAGCCCTGTTACCCTGTTACAGTGGAGCTCTGTTAACCTGTGACAGTGGAGCCCTGTTAACCTGTTACAGTGGAGCTCTGTTAACCTGTTACAGTGGTGCGCTGTTGTAGTGGTGCCCTGTTACCCTGTTACAGTGGAGCCCTGTTGCCCTGTTGCAGTGGTGCCCTGTTACCCTTTTACAGTGGAGCACTGTTACCTTGTTACAGTGGAGCCCTGTTACAGTGGAACACTGTTACCCTGTTACAGTGAAGCCCTGTTACCCTGTTACAGTGGAGCCCTGTTACCCTGTCACAGTGGTGCCCTGTTGTAGTGGAGCACTGTTACCCTGTTACAGTGGAGCACTGTTACGCTGTTACAATGGAGCCCTGTTGCCCTGTTACAGTGGTGCCCTGTTGTAGTGGTTCCCATTTACCCTGTTACAGTGGAGCCCTGTTACCCTGTTACAGTGGAACACTGTTACCCTGTTACAGTGGAGCTCTGTTAACCTGTTACAGTGGAGCACTGTTACCCTGTTACAGTGGAGCCCTGTTACCCTGTTACAGTGGAGCCCTGTTACCCTGTTACAGTGGAGCCCTGTTACCCTGTTACAGTGGAGCCCTGTTACCCTGTTACAGTGGAGCTCTGTTAACCTGTGACAGTGGAGCACTGTTACCCTGTTACAGTGGAGGCCTGTTACCCTGTTACAGTGGAGCTCTGTTATCCTGTTACAGTGGAACACTGTTACCCTGTTACAGTGGAGCTCTGTTACCCTGTTACAGTGGAACACTGTTACCCTGTTGCAGTGGAGCTCTGTTAACCTGTTACAGTGGAGCACTGTTACCCTGTTACAGTGGAGCACTGTTACCCTGTTACAGTGGTGCCCTGTTACCCTGTTACAGTGGAGCCCTGTTACCCTGTTACAGTGGAGCCCTGTTACCCTGTTACAGTGGAGCCCTGTTACCCTGTTACAGTGGAGCCCTGTTACCCTGTTACAGTGAAGCCCTGTTACCCTGTTACAGTGGAGCCCTGTTACCCTGTTACAGTGGAGCCCTGTTACCCTGTTACAGTGGAGCCCTGTTACCCTGTTACAGTGAAGCCCTGTTACCCTGTTACAGTGGAGCTCTGTTAACCTGTGACAGTGGAGCCTTGTTAACCTGTTACAGTGGAGCTCTGTTAACCTGTTACAGTGGAGCCCTGTTGCCCTGTTACAGTGGAGCCCTGTTACCCTGTTACAGTGGAGCCCTGTTACCCTGTTACAGTGGAGCCCTGTTACCCTGTTACAGTGGAGCTCTGTTAACCTGTGACAGTGGAGCCTTGTTAACCTGTTACAGTGGAGCTCTGTTAACCTGTTACAGTGGAGCCCTGTTGCCCTGTTGCAGTGGTGCCCTGTTACCTTGTTACAGTGGAGCCCTGTTACCCTGTTACAGTGGAGCACTGTTACCCTGTTACAGTGGAGCACTGTTACCTTGTTACAGTGGAGCTCTGTTAACCTGTTACAGTGGAGCCCTGTTGCCCTGTTGCAGTGGTGCCCTGTTACCTTGTTACAGTGGAGCCCTGTTACCCTGTTACAGTGGAGCACTGTTACCCTGTTACAGTGGAGCCCTGTTACCCTGTTACAGTGGAGCTCTGTTAACCTGTTACAGTGGAGCCCTGTTACCCTGTTACAGTGGAGCCCTGTTAGCCTGTTACAGTGGAGCCCTATTAACCTGTTACAGGTAAGATCTGTTAACCTGTTACAGTGGAGCACTGTTACCTTGTTACAGTGGAGCCCTGTTAACCTGTTACAGTGGAGCTCTGTTTACCTGTTACAGTGGAGCACTGTTACCCTGTTACAGTGGAGCCCTGTTACCCTGTTACAGTGGAGCCCTGTTACCCTGTTACAGTGGAGCCCTGTTACCCTGTTACAGTGGAGCCCTGTTACCCTGTTACAGTGGAGCTCTGTTAACCTGTGACAGTGGAGCCCTGTTAACCTGTTACAGTGGAGCTCTGTTAACCTGTTACAGTGGTGCGCTGTTGTAGTGGAGCCCTGTTACCCTGTTACAGTGGAGCCATGTTCCCTTGTTGCAGTGGTGCCCTGTTACCCTGTTACAGTGGAGCACTGTTACCCTGTTACAGTGGAGCCCTGTTACCCTGTTACAATGGAGCCCTGTTACCCTGTTACAGTGGAGCTCTGTTAACCTGTGACAGTGGAGCCCTGTTAACCTGTTACAGTGGAGCTCTGTTAACCTGTTACAGTGGTGCGCTGTTGTAGTGGTGCCCTGTTACCCTGTTACAGTGGAGCCCTGTTGCCCTGTTGCAGTGGTGCCCTGTTACCCTTTTACAGTGGAGCACTGTTACCTTGTTACAGTGGAGCCCTGTTACAGTGAAGCCCTGTTACCCTGTTACAGTGGAGCCCTGTTACCCTGTCACAGTGGTGCCCTGTTGTAGTGGAGCACTGTTACCCTGTTACAGTGGAGCACTGTTACACTGTTACAATGGAGCCCTGTTGCCCTGTTACAGTGGTGCCCTGTTGTAGTGGTTCCCATTTACCCTGTTACAGTGGAGCCCTGTTACCCTGTTACAGTGGAACACTGTTACCCTGTTACAGTGGAGCACTGTTACCCTGTTACAGTGGAGCACTGTTACCCTGTTACAGTGGAGCCCTGTTACCCTGTTACAGTGGAGCCCTGTTACAGTGGAGCCCTGTTACCCTGTTACAGTGGAGCTCTGTTAACCTGTGACAGTGGAGCACTGTTACCCTGTTACAGTGGAGGCCTGTTACTCTGTTACAGTGGAGCTCTGTTACCCTGTTACAGTGGAACACTGTTACCCTGTTACAGTGGAGCTCTGTTACCCTGTTACAGTGGAACACTGTTACCCTGTTGCAGTGGAGCTCTGTTACCCTGTTACAGTGGAGCACTGTTACCCTGTTACAGTGGAGCACTGTTACCCTGTTACAGTGGTGCCCTGTTACCCTGTTACAGTGGTGCCCTGTTACCCTGTTACAGTGGAGCACTGTTACCTTGTTACAGTAGAGCCCTGTTACAGTGGGGCCCTGTTACCCTGTTACAGTGGAGCACTGTTACCCTGTTACAGTGGAGCTCTGTTAACCTGTTACAGTGGAGCCATGTTAACCTGTTACAGTGGAGGCCTGTTACCCTGTTACAGTGGAGCACTGTTACAGTGGAGCCCTGTTAACCTGTTACAGTGGAGGCCTGTTACCCTGTTACAGTGGAGCCCTGTTAACCTGTTACAGTGGAGCTCTGTTAACCTGTTACAGTGGAGCCCTGTTACCCTGTTACAGTGGAGCCCTGTTACCCTGTTACAGTGGAGCTCTGTTAACCTGTTACAGTGGAGCCATGTTAACCTGTTACAGTGGAGCTCTATTAACCTGTTACAGTGGTGCGCTGTTGTAGTGGTGCCCTGTTACCCTGTTACAGTGGAGCCCTGTTGCCCTGTTGCAGTGGTGCCCTGTTACCCTGTTACAGTGGAGCACTGTTAACCTGTTACAGTGGAGCTCTATTAACCTGTTACAGTGGTGCGCTGTTGTAGTGGTGCCCTGTTACCCTGTTACAGTGGAGCCCTGTTGCCCTGTTGCAGTGGTGCCCTGTTACCCTGTTACAGTGGAGCACTGTTACCCTGTTACAGTGAAGCCCTGTTACCCTGTTACAGTGGAGCCCTGTTGCCCTGTTGTAGTGGTGCCCTGTTACCCTGTTACAGTGGAGCCCTGTTGCCCTGTTGCAGTGGTACCCTGTTACCCTGTTACAGTGGAGCACTGTTACCCTGTTACAGTGAAGCCCTGTTACCCTGTTACAGTGGAGCCCTGTTACAGTGAAGCCCTGTTGCCCTGTTACAATGGAGCCCTGTTACAGTGGAGCTCTGTTGCCCTGTTACAATGGAGCCCTGTTACAATGGAGCCCTGTTACAGTGGAGCTCTGTTGCCCTGTTACAGTGGTGCCCTGGTACAGCGATACCCGGGTACAGTGATACCCTGTTACAGCGATACCCTGTTACAGCGGTGCCCTGTTACATCGATACCCTGTCACAGCGGTGCCCTGTTACAACGATACCCTGTTACAGTGGTGCCCTGTTACAGTGGTGCCCTGGTACAGCGATACCCTGTTACAGTGGTGCCCTGGTACAGCGATACCCTGTTACAGCAGTGCCCTGTTACAGCGATGCCTTTAAACGGCGGTGTCCTGGTACAGCGATGCCCTGTTACAGCGGTGCCCTGTTACAGCGGTGCCCTGTTACAGCGGTGCCCTGGTACAGCGATGCCCTGTTACAGCAGTGCCCTGTTACAGCGATGCCCTGTTACAGCGGTGCCCTGGTACAGTGATGCCCTGGTACAGCGATACCCTGTTACAGCGGTGCCCTGTTACAATGATACCCTGTTACAGCGGTGCCCTGTTACAGCGGTGCCCTGTTACAGCGATGCCCTGTTACAGCGATACCCTGTAACAGCGGTGTCCTGGTACAGCGATGCCCTGTTACAGCGGTGCCCTGTTACAGCGATACCCTGTAACAGCGGTGTCCTGGTACAGCGATGCCCTGTTACAGTGGTGCACTGTTACAGCGGTGCCCTGTTACAGCAATGCCCTGGTACAGTGGAGCCCTGTTACAGTGGTGCCCTGTTAAAGTGGTGCCCTGTTACAGCGGTGCCCTGTTACAGCAATGCCCTGTTACAGCGGTGCCCCGTTACAGCGGTGCCCTGGTACAGCAATGCCCTGTTACAGCGGTGCCCTGTTACAGCGATGCCCTGGTACAGCGGTGCCCTGTTACAGCGATGCCCTGTTACAGCCGTGCCCTGGTACAGCGATTCCCTATTACAGCGATGCCCTGTTACAGCGGTGCCCTGTTACAGCGATGCCCTGGTACAGCGATGCCCTGGTACAGCGATGCCCTGGTACAGCAATACCCTGGTACAGCGATGCCCTGTTACAGCGGTGCCCTGTTACAGCGATGCCCTGTTACAGCGGTGCCCTGTTACAGCCGTGCCCTGGTACAGCGATTCCCTATTACAGCGATGCCCTGTTACAGCGATGCCCTGTTACAGCGGTGCCCTGTTACAGCGATGCCCTGGTACAGCAATACCCTGGTACAGCGATGCCCTGGTACAGCGATGCCCTGTTACAGCGGTGCCTTGTTACAGCGGTGCCCTGTTACAGCGATGCCGTTACTGCGATACCCTGTTACAGCGATACCCCGTTGCAACGATACCCTGTTACAGCGATGCCCTGTTACAGCGGTGCCCTGTTGAAGTGGTGCCCTGTTACAGCGGTGGTTGTTACAGCGATGCCCTGTTACAGCTGTGCCCTGTAACAGCGATTCCCTATTACAGCGGTGCCCTGTTACAGCGATGCCCTGTTACAGCGATGCCCTGTTACAGCGATGCCCTGTTACAGCGATACTCTGGTACAGCGATGCCCTGTTACAGCGATGCCCTGTTACAGCGGTGCCCTGTTACAGCGATACTCTGGTACAGCGGTGCCCTGCTACAGAAATGCCCTGTTACAGCGATGGCCTGATACAGCGGTGCCCTGTTACAGTGATGCCCTGTTACAGCGATGCCCTGTTACAGCGGTGCCGTGTTACCACGGTGCTCTGGTACAGCGGTGCCCTGTTACAGCGATGCCCTGTTACAGCGGTGCCGTGTTACCACGGTGCTCTGGTACAGCGGTGCCCTGTTACAGCGGTGCCCTGTTACAGCGATTCCCTATTACAGCGGTGCCCTGTTACAGCGATGCCCTGTTACAGCGATGCCCTGATACAGCGATGCCCTGTTACAGCGGTGCCCTGTTACAGCGGTGCCCTGTTACAGCGGTGCCCTGGTACAGCGGTGCCCTGTTACAGCGGTGCCCTGGTACAGCGATGCCCTGATACAGCGGTGCCCTGTTACAGCTGTGCCCTGTTACAGCGATGCCCTGCTACAGCGATGCCCTGTTACAGCGGTGCCCTGGTACAGCAATGCCCTGATACAGTGGTGACCTGTTACAGCTGTGCCCTGTTACAGCGATGCCCTGATACAGCGGTGCCCTGTTACAGCGGTGCCCTGTTACAGCTGTGCCCTGTTACAGCGATGCCCTGATACAGCGATGCCCTGGTACAGCGATGCCCTGGTACAGCGGTGCCCTGTTACAGCGGTGCCCTGTTACAGCGGTGCCCTGTTACAGTGGTGCCCTGTTACAGCGGTGCCCTGTTACAACGGTGCCCTGTTACAGTGGTGCCCTGGTACAGCGATACCCGGGTACAGCGACACCCTGTTACAGCGGTGCCCTGTTACAATGATACGCTGTTACAGCGGTGGCCTGTTACAGCGATGCCCTGTTACAGCGATACCCTGTAACAGCGGTGTCCTGGTACAGCGATGCCCTGTTACAGTGGTGCCCTGTTACAGCGGTGCCCTGTTACAGCAATGCCCTGTTACAGTGGAGCCCTGTTACAGTGGTGCCCTGTTAAAGTGGTGCCCTGTTAAAGTGGTGCCCTGTTACAGCGGTGCCCTGTTACAGCGGTGCCCTGGTACAGCGATACCCTGTTACAGCGGTGCCCTGTTACAATGATACCCTGTTACAGTGGTGCCCTGTTACAGCGATGCCCTGTTGCACCGATACCCTGTTACAGTGGTGCCCTGTTAAAGTGGTGCCCTGTTACAGCGGTGCCCTGTTACAGCGGTGCCCTGGTACAGCGATACCCTGTTACAGCGGTGCCCTGTTACAATGATACCCTGTTACAGTGGTGCCCTGTTACAGCGATGCCCTGTTGCACCGATACCCTGTTACAGTGGTGCCCTGGTACAGCGATACCCTGTTACAGCGGTGCCCTGTTACAGCGGTGCCCGGGTACAGCGATACCCTATTACAGCGATACCCTATTACAGCGATACCCTGTTACAGCGATACCCTGTTACAGCAATGCCCTGGTACAGCGATACCCGGGTACAGCGATGCCCTGTTACAGCGGTGCCCTGGTACAGCAGTGCCCTGTTACAACGATACCCTGGTACAGCGGTGCCCTGTTACAGCGGTGCCCTGGTACAGCGGTGCCCTGGTACAGCGATACCCTGGTACAGCGATGCCCTGTTACAGCGATGCCCTGTTACAGCGATGCCCTGTTACAGCGATGCCCTGTTACAGCGATTCTCTGGTACAGCGATGCCCTGTTACAGCGATGCCCTGTTACAGCGATGCCCTGTTACAGCGGTGCCCTGTTACAGCGATACTCTGGTACAGCGGTGCCCTGCTACAGCGATGGCCAGATACAGCGGTGCCCTGTTACAGCGATGCCCTGTTACAGCGATGCCCTGTTACAGCGGTGCCGTGTTACCACGGTGCTCTGGTACAGTGGTGCCCTGTTACAGTGGTGCCTTGGTACAGTGGAGCTCTGTTACAGTGGTGACCTGTTACAGCTGTGCCCTGTTACAGCGATGCCCTGATACAGTGATTCCCTATTACAGCGGTGCCCTGTTACAGCGATGCCCTGTTACAGCGATACTCTGGTACAGCGATGCCCTGTTACAGCGATGCCCTGTCACAGCGGTGCCCTGTTACAGCGATACTCTGGTACAGCGGTGCCCTGCTACAGAAATGCCCTGTTGCAGAAATGCCCTGTTGCAGCGGTGCACTTGTACAGCCGTGGCCTGTTACAGCGATACCCTGTTACAGCGATGCCCTGTTACAGTGGTGCCCTGTTACAGTGGTGCCTTGGTACAGTGGAGCCCTGTTACAGTGGTGACCTGTTACAGCTGTGCCCTGTCACAGCGATGCCCTGATACAGCGATGCCCTGATACAGCGATGCCCTGATATAGCGATGCCCTGATACAGCGATGCCCTGTTACAGCGGTGCCCTGGTACAGCGGTGCCCTGTTACAGCGGTGCCCTGGTACAGCGATGCCCTGATACAGCGGTGCCCTGTTACAGCTGTGCCCTGTTACAGCTGTGTCCTGTTACAGCTGTGCCCTGTTACAGCGATGCCCTGCTACAGCAATGCCCTGTTACAGCGGTGCCCTGGTACAGCAATGCCCTGATACAGTGGTGACCTGTTACAGCTGTGCCCTGTTACAGCGATGCCCTGATACAGCGGTGCCCTGTTAGAGCGGTGCCCTGTTACAGCTGTGCCCTGTTACAGCTGTGCCCTGATACAGCGATGCCCTGGTACAGCGGTGCCCTGTTACAGCGATGGCCTGATACAGCGGTGCCCTGTTACAGTGATGCCCTGTTACAGCGGTGCCCTGTTACAGCGATGCCCTGTTACAGCGATGCCCTGTTACCACGGTGCTCTGGTACAGCGGTGCCCTGTTACAGCGATGCCCTGATACAGCAATGCCCTGTTACAGCGGTGCCCTGTTACCACGGTGCCCCGTTACAGCGGTGCCCTGGTACAGCGATGCCCTGTTACAGCGATGCCCTGTTACAGCGGTGCCCTGTTACAGCGGTGCCCTGTTACAGCGATTCCGTATTACAGCGGTGCCCTGTTACAGCGATGCCCTGTTACAGCGATGCCCTGATACAGCGATGCCCTGATACAGCAATGCCCTGTTACAGCGGTGCCCTGTTACCACGGTGCCCCGTTACAGCGGTGCCCTGGTACAGCGATGCCCTGTTACAGCGATGCCCTGTTACAGCGATGCCCTGTTACAGCGGTGCCCTGGTACAGTGGTGCCCTGTTACAGCGATGCCCTGTTACAGCCATGCCCTGTTACAGCGATGCCCTGGTACAGCAATACCCTGGTACAGCGATTCCCTATTACAGCAATACCCTGGTACAGCGATGCCCTGGTACAGCGATGCCCTGGTACAGCGGTGCCCTGTTACAGCGATGCCCTGTTATAGCAATGTCCTGTTACAGCAATGCACTCTTACAGCGGTGCCCTGGTACAGCGATGCCCTGTTTCAGCGATGCCCTGTTTCAGCGATGCCCTGGTACAGTGGTGCCGTGTTACAGCGATGCCCTGTTACAGCGATTCCCTATTACAGCAGTGCCCTGTTACAGCGGTGCCATGTTACAGCGATTCCCTATTACAGCGGTGCCCTGTTACAGCGGTGCCCTGTTACAGCGGTGCCCTGTTACAGCGATTCCCTATTACAGCAGTGCCCTGTTACAGCGGTGCCCTGTTACAGCGATTCCCTATTACAGCGGTGCCCTGTTACAGCGGTGCCCTGTTACAGCGGTGCCCTGATACAGCGGTGCCCTGTTACAGCGGTGCCCTGTTACAGCGGTGCCCTGTTACTGCGGTGCCCTGTTACTGCGGTGCCCTGTTTCAGCGATTCCCTGTTACAGCGGTGCCCTGTTACAGCGTTGCCCTGTTACAGCGTTGCCCTGTTACAGCGTTGCCCTGTTACAGCGGTGCCCTGTTATAGCGATGCCCTGTCACAGCGGTGCCCTATTTCAGCGATTCCCTGTTACAGCGATTCCCTGTTACAGCGATACCCTGTTACAGCGGTGCCCTAGTACAGCGGTGCCCTGTTACAGCGGTGCCCTGTAACAGCGGTGCCTTTGTACAGCCGTGGCCTGTTACAGTGATGCCCTGTTACAGTGATGCCCTGTTACAGTGATGCCCTGTTACAACGATTCCCTATTACAGCGGTGCACTGCTACAGCAATACCCTGTTACAGCGGTGCCCTGTTACAGCGATGCCCTGTTACAGCGATGCCCTGTTACAGCGATGCCCTGTTACAGCGGTGCCCTGTTACAGCGATGCCCTGTTACAGCGGTTCCCTGTTACAGCGGTGCCCTGTTACAGCGGTGCCCTGGTACAGCGGTGCCCTGGTACAGCGGTGCCCTGTTACAGCGTTGCCCTGTTACAGCGTTGCCCTGTTATAGCGGTGCCCTGTTACAGCGTTGCCCTGTTACAGCGGTGCCCTGTTATAGCGATGCCCTGTCACAGCGGTGCCCTGTTTCAGCGATTCCCTGTTACAGCGGTGCCCTATTACAGCGATACCCTGTTACAGCGGTGCCCTGGTACAGTGGTGCCCTGTTACAGCGATACCCTGTTACAGCGTGCCCTGTTACAGCGATGCCCTGTTACAGCGATGCCCTGTTACCACGGTGCTCTGGTACAGCGGTGCCCTGTTACAGCGATGCCCTGATACAGCAATGCCCTGTTACAGCGGTGCCCTGTTACCACGGTGCCCCGTTACAGCGGTGCCCTGGTACAGCGATGCCCTGTTACAGCGATGCCCTGTTACAGCGATGCCCTGTTACAGCGGTGCCCTGGTACAGCGATGCCCTGTTACAGCGGTGCCCTGATACAGCGGTGCCCTGGTACAGCGATGCCCTGTTACAGCGATGCCCTGTTACAGCGGTGCCGTGTTGCCACGGTGCTCTGGTACAGCGGTGCCCTGTTACAGCGGTGCCCTGTTACAGCGATTCCGTATTACAGCGGTGCCCTGTTACAGCGGTGCCCTGTTACAGCGGTGCCCTGTTACAGCGATGCCCTGATACAGCAATGCCCTGTTACAGCGGTGCCCCGTTACAGCGGTGCCCTGGTACAGCGATGCCCTGTTACAGCGATGCCCTGTTACAGCGGTGCCCTGGTTCAGTGGTGCCCTGTTACAGCGATGCCCTGTTACAGCCATTCCCTGTTACAGCGATGTCCTGGTACAGCAATACCCTGGTACAGCAATACCCTGGTACAGCGATTCCCTATTACAGCGATACCCTGGTACAGCGATGCCCTGGTACAGCGATGCCCTGGTATAGCAGTGCCCTGTTACAGCGATGCCCTGTTATAGCGATGTCCTGTTACAGCAATGCACTGTTACAGCGGTGCCCTGGTACAGCGATGCCCTGTTTCAGCGATGCCCTGTTTCAGCGATGCCCTGGTACAGTGGTGCCGTGTTACAGCGATGCCCTGTTACAGCGATTCCCTATTACAGCAGTGCCCTGTTACAGCGATGCCCTGTTACAGCGATTCCCTATTACAGCGGTGCCCTGTTACAGCGGTGCCCTGTTACAGCGATTCCCTATTACAGCGGTGCCCTGTTACAGCGGTGCCCTGTTACAGCGGTGCCCTGTTACAGCGGTGCCCTGTTACAGCGATTCCCTGTTACAGCGATTCCCTATTACAGCGGTGCCCTGATACAGTGATTCCCTGGTACAGCGGTGCCCTGGTACAGCGATTCCCTGTTACAGCGGTGCCCTGTTACAGTGATTCCCTGTTACAGCGGTGCCCTGTTACAGTGATTCCCTGTTACAGCGGTGCCCTGTTACAGCGATGCCCTGTTACAGCGGTGCCCTGTTACAGCGGTGCCCTGTTACAGCGGTGCCCTGTTACAGCGATGCCCTGTTACTGCGGTGCCCTGTTTCAGCGATTCCCTGTTACAGCGGTGCCCTGTTACAGCGGTGCCCTGCTACAGCGGTGCCCTGTTACAGCGGTGCCCTGTTACAGCGTTGTCCTGTTATAGCGGTGCCCTGTTACAGCGGTGCCCTGTTACAGCGGTGCCCTGTTACAGCGGTGTCCTGTTACAGCGGTGCCCTGTTACAGCGGTGCCCTGTTACAGCGGTGCCCTGTTACAGCGGTGCCCTGATACAGCGGTGCCCTGTTACAGCGGTGCCCTGTTACAGCGGTGCCCTGTTATAGCGATGCACTGTCACAGCGATTCCCTGTTACAGCGGTGCCCTGTTACAGCGGTGCCCTGTTACAGCGATACCCTGTTACAGCGGTGCCCTAGTACAGTGGTGCCCTGTTACAGCGGTGCCCTGTAACAGCGGTGCCTTTGTACAGCCGTGGCCTGTTACAGTGATGCCCTGTTACAGTGATGCCCTGTTACAACGATTCCCTATTACAGCGGTGCCCTGTTACAGCGGTGGCCTGGTACAGCGGTGCACTGCTACAGCAATACCCTGTTACAGCGGTGCCCTGTTACAGCGATGCCCTGTTACAGCGATGCCCTGTTACAGCGATGCCCTGTTACAGCGGTGCCCTGTTTCAGCGGTTCCCTGTTACAGCGGTGCCCTGGTACAGCGGTGCCCTGGTACAGCGGTGCCCTGTTACAGCGTTGCCCTGTTACAGCGGTGCCCTGGTACAGCGGTGCCCTGTTACAGCGTTGCCCTGTTACAGCGTTGCCCTGTTATAGCGGTGCCCTGGTACAGCGGTGCCCTGTTTCAGCGATTCCCTGTTACAGCGGTGCCCTATTACAGCGATATCCTGTTACAGCGGTGCCCTGGTACAGTGGTGCCCTGTTACAGCGATACCTTGTTACAGCGGTGCCCTGCTACCGAAATGCCCTGTAACAGCGGTGCCTTTGTACAGCCGTGGCCTGTTACAGTGATGCCCTGTTACAACGATTCCCTATTACAGCGGTGCCCTGTTACAGCGGTGCCCTGGTACAGCGGTGCACTGCTACAGCAATATCCTGTTACAGCGGTGCCCTGTTACAGCGATGCCCTGTTACAGCGGTGCCCTGTTACAGCAATGCCCTGTTACAGCGGTGCCCTGTTACAGCGATGCCCTGTTACAGCGGTGCCCTGTTACAGAGGTACCCTGTTACAGCGGTGCCCTGGTACAGCGGTGCCCTGTTACAGAGGTACCCTGGTACAGCGGTGCCCTGGTACAGCGGTGCCCTGGTACAGCGGTGCCCTGATACAGCGGTGCCCTGATACAGCGGTGCCCTGTTACCGCGGTGCCCTGTTACAGCGGTGCCCTGTTACAGCGATACCCTTTTACGCGGTGCCCTGTTACAGAGGAGCCCTCTTGCAGCGGTGCCCTGGTACAATGGTGCCCTGTTACAGTGGTGCCCTGTAACAGCGATATCCTGTTACAGTGGTGCCCTGGTACAGCGTTGCCCTATTACAGCGAAACCCTGTTACAACGGTGCCCTGTTACAGCGGTGCCCTGGTACAGCGGTGCCCTATTACAGCGAAACCCTGTTACAGCGGTGCCCTGTTACAGCGATACCCTGTTACAGCGATACCCTGTTACAGCGGTGCTCTGGTACAGCGATACCCTGTTACAGCGGTGCTCTGGTACAGCGATACCCTGTTACAGCGATACCCTGTTACAGCGGTGCTCTGGTACAGCGATACCCTGTTACAGTGGTGCCCTGTTACAGCGATACCCTGGTACAGCGGTGCTCTGTTACAGCGGTGCCCTGGTACAGTGATACCCTGTTACAGCGATACCCTGGTACAGCGGTGCTCTGTTACAGCGGTGCTCTGGTACAGTGGTGCCCTGTTACAGCGATACCCTGGTACAGCGGTGCTCTGTTACAGCGGTGCCCTGGTACAGTGATACCCTGTTACAGCGATAGCCTGGTACAGCGGTGCTCTGTTACAGCGGTGCCCTGGTACAGTGATACCCTGTTACAGCGATACCCTGGTACAGCGGTGCTCTGTTACAGCGGTGCCCTGGTACAGTGATACCCTGTTACAGCAATACCCTGGTACAGCGGTGCTCTGTTACAGCGGTGCCCTGGTACAGTGATACCCTGTTACAGCGATACCCTGGTACAGCGGTGCTCTGTTACAGCGGTGCCCTGGTACAGTGATACCCTGTTACAGCGATACCCTGGTACAGCGGTGCTCTGTTACAGCGGTGCTGGTTTGAAGTTGTTGCGATTGGTGCAGTGTGTATGAGTGTCTGATATCAGCAAGTATTGACTCAGTATTGATTCACTCCCTGCAGAGTCCTCATCGTCTGCATTGAAAATTGGGTCGTACATCTTACTGGGAGTGGGCTCTGTGACCATGTTGATGGGATTCCTCGGCTGCCTGGGAGCAGTGAATGAAGTCAGATGTCTTTTAGGATTGGTGAGTCAGTGCAGGGTAACAGAGACCGGTCCACACTGTCTCCAATGGAAGCTGGGAGCACCAGGGTCACCCAGCTCAGACTGACATCACCGAGGGCGGGGGGATACTTGCAACTCTCTCTGCTTAACAGGTTCAGGATCACTGCACACCGAGAGAGACAGACACTGCAAAAAACACCAGGCGCTGAACAAAAACTGGGGCAACATTATGGGTAAACACACACATCAAGTGCACACACATATGAATGTGCACGCTCACACACGCACAGATACACCTGCACAAACACATACTCACATTCTCACCTGCACATACACTCACGCAGGCACACACACACCTGCACACGCACACATACATGTGCGTGCACACGGGGATGTACACACATCCACATATCAGTGGACTTGCATGAGCAAGCATCCACAGACACTTGTAGGCACTGGTGAACAAACTCACTCACAGACAGGCACACTGACACGCACACACAGACACCTGCTTGCACACACACCAATACAGACACACAGACGTGCACATGCGTGTACACACAGAAACATACACAATCTCACACACAGACACGTAGGAGTGTGCGCAGCCACATGAGGGAATACCTACAATCAAACCCATAGCCCCGTAAGTGTGTCAAGCTACTGCTGTCCCGCAGTGCGCAGAGGGATTAGATCTGAATGAATGTGCTTTGTTTTTCAGTATTTCACCTGCTTACTGCTGATCCTGATCGCTCAGATTACAGCAGGGATCCTGATCTACTTCCAGAGGGACGCGGTGAGTCAGTCTGCCTTTCAGCTGTACGCACAACTCTTCACGGCCAGCAACAGTCTGAACGACAGTGTGGACCACAGTCTGAACGACAGTCTGAATGATAGTGTGGATTACAGTGTGAATGACAGTGTGGATCACAGTGTGAATGACTGTGAATGACAGTGTGGATAACAGTGTGGATCAGTGTTCATGACTGTGAATGACAGTGTGGCTCACTGTGTGAATAATAGTGTGAATGACAGTGTGGATCACTGTGTGAATGACAGTGTGGGTCACAGTGTGAATGACAGTGTGGATCACAGTCTGAACGACAGTCTGAATGACACTGTGGATCACAGTGTGAATGACAGTGTGGATCACAGTGTGAATGACAGTGTGGATCACAGTGTGAATGACACTCTGAACGACAGTGTGGATCACAGAGTGAATGACAGTGTGGATCACAGTGTGAATGACAGTGTGGATCACAGTGTGAATGACACTCTGAACGACAGTGTGGATCACAGAGTGAATGACAGTGTGGATCACAGTGTGAATGACACTCTGAACGACAGTGTGGATCACAGAGTGAATGACAGTGTGGATCACAGTGTGAATGACAGTGTGGATCACAGTGTGAATGACAGTGTGGATCACAGTGTGAATGACAGTGTGGATCACAGTGTGAATGACACTCTGAACGACAGTGTGGATCACAGAGTGAATGACAGTGTGGATCACAGTGTGAATGACAGTGTGGATCACAGTGTGAATGACACTCTGAACGACAGTGTGGATCACAGAGTGAATGACAGTGTGGATCACAGAGTGAATGACAGTGTGGATCACAGTGTGAATGACAGTGTGGATCACAGTGTGAATGACAGTGTGGATCACAGTGTGAATGACACTCTGAACGACAGTGTGGATCACAGAGTGAATGACAGTGTGGATCACAGTGTGAATGACAGTGTGGATCACAGTGTGAATGACACTCTGAACGACAGTGTGGATCACAGAGTGAATGACAGTGTGGATCACAGTGTGAATGACAGTGTGGATCACAGTGTGAATGACACTCTGAACGACAGTGTGGATCACAGAGTGAATGACAGTGTGAACGACAGTGTGGATCACAGAGTGAATGACAGTGTGAACGACAGTGTGGATCACAGTCTGAACGACAGTGTGGATCACAGTGTGAACGACAGTGTGGGTCACAGTGTGAACAACAGTGTGGGTCACAGTGTGAACGACTGTGTGGGTCACAGTGTGAATGACAGTGTGGGTCACAGTGTGAATGACAGTGTGGGTTACAGTGTGAATGACTATGGATTACAGTGTGAATGACTGTGGATCACAGTGTGAATGACTGTGGATCACAGTGAGAACAACAGTGTGGATCACAGTGTGAACGACAGTGTGGATCACAGTGTGAACGACAGTGTGGATCACAGTGTGAATGATAGTGTGAACGACAGTGTGGGTCACAGTCTGAACGACAATGTGGATCACAGAGTGAATGACAGTGTGGATCACAGTGTGAACGACAGTGTGGATCGCAGTCTGAACGACAGTGTGGATCACAGTGTGAACGACAGTGTGGATCACAGTGTGAACGACAGTGTGGGTCACAGTGTGAACGACAGTGTGGGTCACAGTGTGAACGACAGTGTGGGTCACAGTGTGAACGACAGTGTGGGTCACAGTGTGAACGACTGTGTGGGTCACAGTGTGAATGACAGTGTGGGTCACAGTGTGAATGACAGTGGATCACAGTGAGAACAACAGTGTGGATCACAGTGTGAACGACAGTGTGGATCACAGTGTGAACGACAGTGTGTGTCACAGTCTGAACGACAATGTGGATCACAGTGTGAATGACAGTGTGGGTCACAGTGTGAACGACAGTGTGGATCACAGGGTGAACGACAGTGTGGATCACAGAGTGAATGACAGTGTGGATCACAGTGTGAACGACAATGTGGATCACAGGGTGAACGACACTCTGAACGACAGTGTGGATCACAGAGTGAATGACAGGGTGGATCACAGTGTGAACGACGGTGTGGATCACAGTGTGAACGACGGTGTGGATCACAGTGTGAACGACAGTGTGGATCACAGTGTGAACGACAGTGTGGATCACAGTGTGAACGACAGTGTGGATCACAGTGTGAACGACAGTGTGGATGACAGTGTGAACGACAGTGTGAACGACAGTGTGGATCACAGTGTGGATTACAGTGTGAATGACTGTGCATCACAGTGTGAATGACTGTGGATCACAGTGAGAACAACAGTGTGGATCACAGTGTGAACGACAGTGTGGATCACAGTGTGAACGACAGTGTGGATCACAGTGTGAACGACAGTGTGGATCACAGTGTGGGTCACAGTCTGAACGACAATGTGGCTCACAGTGTGAATGACACTCTGAACGACAGTGTGGATCACAGAGTGAATGACAGTGTGAACGACAGTGTGGATCACAGTGTGAACGACGGTGTGGATCACAGTGTGAACGACAGTGTGGATCACAGTGTGAACGACAGTGTGGATCACAGTGTGAACAACAGTGTGGATCACAGTGTGAACGACAGTGTGGATCACAGTGTGAACAACAGTGTGGATCACAGTGTGAATGACAGTGTGAATGACAGTGTGGGTCACAGTCTGAACGACAATGTGGCTCACAGTGTGAATGACACTCTGAACGACAGTGTGGATCACAGAGTGAATGACAGTGTGGATCACAGTGTGAACGACAATGTGGATCACAGTGTGAATGACACTCTGAACGACAGTGTGGATCACAGAGTGAATGACAGTGTGAACGACAGTGTGGATCACAGTGTGAACGACGGTGTGGATCACAGTGTGAACGACAGTGTGGATCACAGTGTGAACGACAGTGTGGATCACAGTGTGAACGACAGTGTGGATCACAGTGTGAACGACAGTGTGAACGACAGTGTGAACGACAGTTTGTTTCACAGTGTGAATGACACTCTGAACGACAGTGTGGATCACAGTGTGAATGACAGTGTGAACGACAGTGTGGATAACAGTCTGAACGACAATGTGGATCACAGTGTGAATGACACTCTGAACGACAGTGTGGATCACAGAGTGAATGACAATGTGGATCACAGTGTGAATGACACTCTGAACGACAGTGTGGATCACAGAGTGAATGACAGTGTGAACGACAGTGTGGATCACAGTCTGAACGACAGTGTGGATCACAGTGTGAACGACAGTGTGGGTCACAGTGTGAACGACAGTGTGGGTCACAGTGTGAACGACAGTGTGGGTCACAGTGTGAACGACTGTGTGGGTCACAGTGTGAACGACAGTGCGGATTACAGTGTGAATGACTGTGGATCACAGTGTGAATGACTGTGGATCACAATGTGAAATACTGTGGATCACAGTGAGAACAACAGTGTGGATCACAGTGTGAATGACAGTGTGGATCACAGTGTGAATAACAGTGTGGATCACAGTGTGAACGACAGTGTGGATCACAATGTGAATGACACTCTGAACGACAGTGTGGATCACAGAGTGAATGACAGTGTGAACGACAATGTGGATCACAGTGTGAACGACAGTGTGGATCACAGTGTGAAGGACAGTGTGGATCACAGTGTGAACGACAGAGTGGATCACAGTGTGAACGACAGTGTAGATCACAGTGTGAACGACAGTGTGGATCACAGTGTGAACGACAGTGTGGGTCACAGTGTGAACGACAGTGTGGATCACAGTGTGAACGACGGTGTGGATCACAGTGTGAACGACGGTGTAAACGACAGTGTGGATCACAGTGTGAATGACTGTGGATCACAGTGAGAACAACAGTGTGGATCACAGTGTGAACGACAGTGTGGATCGCAGTCTGAACGACAGTGTGGATCACAGTGTGAACGACAGTGTGGATCACAGTGTGAACGACAGTGTGGATCACAGTGTGAACGACAGTGTGGATCACAGTGTGAACGACAGTGTGGGTCACAGTGTGAACGACAGTGTGGGTCACAGTGTGAACGACAGTGTGGGTCACAGTGTGAACGACTGTGTGGGTCACAGTGTGAACGACTGTGTGGGTCACAGTGTGAATGACAGTGTGGGTCACAGTGAGAATGACAGTGTGGATTATAGTGTGAATGACTGTGGATCACAGTGTGAATGACTGTGGATCACAGTGAGAACAACAGTGTGGATCACAGTGTGAACGACAGTGTGGATCACAGTTTGAACGACAGTGTGGGTCACAGTCTGAACAACAGTGTGGATCACAGTGTGAACGACAGTGTGGATCACAGTGTGAATGACAGTGTGGGTCACAGTCTGAACGACAATGTGGATCACAGTGTGAACGACACTCTGAACGACAGTGTGGATCACAGAGTGAATGACAGTGTGGATCACAGTGTGAACGACAATGTGGATCACAGTGTGAATGACACTATGAACGACAGTGTGGATCACAGTGTGAACGACGGTGTGGATCACAGTGTGAACGACGGTGTGGATCACAGTGTGAACGACGGTGTGGATCACAGTGTGAACGACAGTGTGGATCACAGTGTGAACGACAGTGTGAACGACAGTGTGGATCACAGTGTGAATGACTGTGGATCACAGTGTGAATGACTGTGGATCACAGTGAGAACAACAGTGTGGATCACAGTGTGAACGACAGTGTGGATCACAGTGTGAACGACAGTGTGGATCACAGTGTGAATGACAGTGTGAATGACAGTGTGGGTCACAGTCTGAACGACAATGTGGCTCACAGTGTGAATGACACTCTGAACGACAGTGTGGATCACAGAGTGAATGACAGGGTGGATCACAGTGTGAACGACGGTGTGGATCACAATGTGAACGACGGTGTGGATCACAGTGTGAACGACAGTGTGGATCACAGTGTGAACGACAGTGTGGATCACAGTGTGAACGACAGTGTGGATCACAGTGTGAACGACAGTGTGGATCACAGTGTGAACGACAGTGTGGGTCACAGTGTGGATTACAGTGTGAATGACTGTGGATCACAGTGTGAATGACTGTGGATCACAGTGAGAACAACAGTGTGGATCACAGTGTGAACGACAGTGTGGATCACAGTGTGAACGACAGTGTGGATCACAGTGTGAACGACAGTGTGGATCACAGTGTGGGTCACAGTCTGAACGACAATGTGGCTCACAGTGTGAATGACACTCTGAACGACAGTGTGGATCACAGAGTGAATGACAGTGTGAACGACAGTGTGGATCACAGTGTGAACGACGGTGTGGATCACAGTGTGAACGACAGTGTGGATCAAAGTGTGAACGACAGTGTGGATCACAGTGTGAACAACAGTGTGGATCACAGTGTGAACGACAGTGTGGATCACAGTGTGAATGACAGTGTGGGTCACAGTCTGAACGACAATGTGGCTCACAGTGTGAATGACACTCTGAACGACAGTGTGGATCACAGAGTGAATGACAGTGTGGATCACAGTGTGAACGACAATGTGGATCACAGTGTGAATGACACTCTGAACGACAGTGTGGATCACAGAGTGAATGACAGTGTGAACGACAGTGTGGATCACAGTGTGAACGACGGTGTGGATCACAGTGTGAACGACAGTGTGGATCACAGTGTGAACGACAGTGTGGATCACAGTGTGAACGACAGTGTGGATCACAGTGTGAACGACAGTGTGAACGACAGTGTGAACGACAGTGTGTTTCACAGTGTGAATGACACTCTGAACGACAGTGTGGATCACAGTGTGAATGACAATGTGGATCACAGTGTGAATGACACTCTGAACGACAGTGTGGATCACAGAGTGAATGACAGTGTGAACGACAGTGTGGATCACAGTCTGAACGACAGTGTGGATCACAGTGTGAACGACAGTGTGGGTCACAGTGTGAACGACAGTGTGGGTCACAGTGTGAACGACAGTGTGGGTCACAGTGTGAACGACAGTGTGGGTCACAGTGTGAACGACTGTGTGGGTCACAGTGTGAACGACAGTGCGGATTACAGTGTGAATGACTGTGGATCACAGTGTGAATGACTGTGGATCACAATGTGAAATACTGTGGATCACAGTGAGAACAACAGTGTGGATCACAGTGTGAATGACAGTGTGGATCACAGTGTGAATAACAGTGTGGATCACAGTGTGAACGACAGTGTGGATCACAATGTGAATGACACTCTGAACGACAGTGTGGATCACAGAGTGAATGACAGTGTGAACGACAATGTGGATCACAGTGTGAATGACAGTGTGGATCACAGTGTGAATGACAGTGTGGATCACAGTGTGAACGACAGAGTGGATCACAGTGTGAACGACAGTGTGGATCACAGTGTGAACGACAGAGTGGATCACAGTGAGAACGACAGTGTGGATCACAGTGTGAACGACAGTGTGGGTCACAGTGTGAACGACAGTGTGGATCACAGTGTGAACGACGGTGTGGATCACAGTGTGAACGACGGTGTAAACGATAGTGTGGATCACAGTGTGAATGACTGTGGATCACAGTGAGAACAACAGTGTGGATCACAGTGTGAACGACAGTGTGGATCGCAGTCTGAACGACAGTGTGGATCACAGTGTGAACGACAGTGTGGATCACAGTGTGAACGACAGTGTGGGTCACAGTGTGAACGACAGTGTGGGTCACAGTGTGAACGACAGTGTGGGTCACAGTGTGAACGACAGTGTGGGTCACAGTGTGAACGACTGTGTGGGTCACAGTGTGAACGACTGTGTGGGTCACAGTGTGAATGACAGTGTGGATTATAGTGTGAATGACTGTGGATCACAGTGTGAATGACTGTGGATCACAGTGAGAACAACAGTGTGGATCACAGTGTGAACGACAGTGTGGATCACAGTGTGAACGACAGTGTGGGTCACAGTCTGAACGACAGTGTGGATCACAGTGTGAACGACAGTGTGGATCACAGTGTGAATGACAGTGTGGGTCACAGTCTGAACGACAATGTGGATCACAGTGTGAACGACACTCTGAACGACAGTGTGGGTCACAGTGTGAACGACAGTGTGGGTCACAGTGTGAACGACAGTGTGGGTCACAGTGTGAACGACTGTGTGGGTCACAGTGTGAACGACAGTGTGGATCACAGTGTGAACGACAGTGTGGGTCACAGTCTGAACGACAGTGTGGATCACAGTGTGAACGACAGAGTGGATCACAGTGTGAATGACAGTGTGGGTCACAGTCTGAACGACAATGTGGATCACAGTGTGAACGACACTCTGAACGACAGTGTGGATCACAGAGTGAATGACAGTGTGGATCACAGTGTGAACGACAATGTGGATCACAGTGTGAATGACACTATGAACGACAGTGTGGATCACAGTGTGAACGACGGTGTGGATCACAGTGTGAACGACGGTGTGGATCACAGTGTGAACGACGGTGTGGATCACAGTGTGAACGACGGTGTGGATCACAGTGTGAACGACAGTGTGGATCACAGTGTGAACGACAGTGTGGATCACAGTGTGAATGACTGTGGATCACAGTGTGAATGACTGTGGATCACAGTGAGAACAACAGTGTGGATCACAGTGTGAACGACAGTGTGGATCACAGTGTGAACGACAGTGTGGATCACAGTGTGAATGACAGTGTGAATGACAGTGTGGGTCACAGTCTGAACGACAATGTGGCTCACAGTGTGAATGACACTCTGAACGACAGTGTGGATCACAGAGTGAATGACAGTGTGGATGACAGTGTGAATCACAGTGTGAACGACAGTGTGGATCACAGGGTGAACGACACTCTGAACGACAGTGTGGATCACAGAGTGAATGACAGTGTGGATCACAGTGTGAACGACAATGTGGATCACAGTGTGAATGACACTCTGAACGACAGTGTGGATCACAGAGTGAATGACAGTGTGAACGACAGTGTGGATCACAGGGTGAACGACACTCTGAACGACAGTGTGGATCACAGAGTGAATGACAGTGTGGATCACAGTGTGAACGACAATGTGGATCACAGTGTGAATGACACTCTGAACGACAGTGTGGATCACAGAGTGAATGACAGTGTGAACGACAGTGTGGATCACAGTGTGAACGACGGTGTGGATCACAGTGTGAACGACAGTGTGGATCACAGTGTGAACGACAGTGTGGATCACAGTGTGAACGACAGTGTGGATCACAGTGTGAACGACAGTGTGGATCACAGTGTGAATGACAGTGTGAATGACAGTGTGGGTCACAGTCTGAACGACAATGTGGCTCACAGTGTGAATGACACTCTGAACGACAGTGTGGATCACAGAGTGAATGACAGTGTGGATCACAGTGTGAACGACAATGTGGATCACAGTGTGAATGACACTCTGAACGACAGTGTGGATCACAGAGTGAATGACAGTGTGAACGACAGTGTGGATCACAGAGTGAATGACAGTGTGAACGACAGTGTGGATCGCAGTGTGAACGACGGTGTGGATCACAGTGTGAACGACAGTGTGGATCACAGTGTGAACGACAGTGTGGATCACAGTGAGAACAACAGTGTGGATCACAGTGTGAATGACAGTGTGGATCACAGTGTGAACGACAATGTGGATCACAGTGTGAATGACACTATGAACGACAGTGTGGATCACAGTGTGAACGAAGGTGTGGATCACAGTGTGAACGACGGTGTGGATCACAGTGTGAACGACGGTGTGGATCACAGTGTGAACGACAGTGTGGATCACAGTGTGAACGACAGTGTGGATCACAGTGAGAACGACAGTGTGAACGACAGTGTGGATCACAGTGTGAATGACTGTGGATCACAGTGTGAATGACTGTGGATCACAGTGAGAACAACAGTGTGGATCACAGTGTGAACGACAGTGTGGATCACAGTGTGAACGACAGTGTGGATCACAGTGTGAATGACAGTGTGAATGACAGTGTGGGTCACAGTCTGAACGACAATGTGGCTCACAGTGTGAATGACACTCTGAACGACAGTGTGGATCACAGAGTGAATGACAGTGTGGATGACAGTGTGAATCACAGTCTGAACGACAGTGTGGATCACAGGGTGAACGACACTCTGAACGACAGTGTGGATCACAGAGTGAATGACAGTGTGGATCACAGTGTGAACGACAATGTGGATCACAGTGTGAATGACACTCTGAACGACAGTGTGGATCACAGAGTGAATGACAGTGTGAACGACAGTGTGGATCACAGGGTGAACGACACTCTGAACGACAGTGTGGATCACAGAGTGAATGACAGTGTGGATCACAGTGTGAACGACAATGTGGATCACAGTGTGAATGACACTCTGAACGACAGTGTGGATCACAGAGTGAATGACAGTGTGAACGACAGTGTGGATCACAGTGTGAACGACGGTGTGGATCACAGTGTGAACGACAGTGTGGATCACAGTGTGAACGACAGTGTGGATCACAGTGTGAATGACAGTATGAATGACAGTGTGGGTCACAGTCTGAACGACAATGTGGCTCACAGTGTGAATGACACTCTGAACGACAGTGTGGATCACAGAGTGAATGACAGTGTGAACGACAGTGTGGATCGCAGTGTGAACGACGGTGTGGATCACAGTGTGAACGACAGTGTGGATCACAGTGTGAACGACAGTGTGGATCACAGTGTGGATCACAGTGTGAACGACAGTGTGGATCACAGTGTGAACGACAGTGTGGATCACAGTGTGAATGACAGTGTGGGTCACAGTCTGAACGACAATGTGGCTCACGGTGTGAATGACACTCTGAACGACAGTGTGGATCACAGTGTGAACGACAATGTGGATCACAGTGTGAATGACACTATGAACGACAGTGTGGATCACAGTGTGAACGACGGTGTGGATCACAGTGTGAACGACGGTGTGGATCACAGTGTGAACGACGGTGTGGATCACAGTGTGAACGACAGTGTGGATCACAGTGTGAACGACAGTGTGAACGACAGTGTGGATCACAGTGTGAATGACTGTGGATCACAGTGTGAATGACTGTGGATCACAGTGAGAACAACAGTGTGGATCACAGTGTGAACGACAGTGTGGATCACAGAGTGAATGACAGTGTGAACGACAGTGTGGATCACAGAGTGAATGACAGTGTGAACGACAGTGTGGATCGCAGTGTGAACGACGGTGTGGATCACAGTGTGAACGACAGTGTGGATCACAGTGAGAACAACAGTGTGGATCACAGTGTGAATGACAGTGTGGATCACAGTGTGAACGACAATGTGGATCACAGTGTGAATGACACTATGAACGACAGTGTGGATCACAGTGTGAACGAAGGTGTGGATCACAGTGTGAACGACGGTGTGGATCACAGTGTGAACGACGGTGTGGATCACAGTGTGAACGACAGTGTGGATCACAGTGTGAACGACAGTGTGGATCACAGTGAGAACGACAGTGTGAACGACAGTGTGGATCACAGTGTGAATGACTGTGGATCACAGTGTGAATGACTGTGGATCACAGTGAGAACAACAGTGTGGATCACAGTGTGAACGACAGTGTGGATCACAGTGTGAACGACAGTGTGGATCACAGTGTGAATGACAGTGTGAATGACAGTGTGGGTCACAGTCTGAACGACAATGTGGCTCACAGTGTGAATGACACTCTGAACGACAGTGTGGATCACAGAGTGAATGACAGTGTGGATGACAGTGTGAATCACAGTCTGAACGACAGTGTGGATCACAGGGTGAACGACACTCTGAACGACAGTGTGGATCACAGAGTGAATGACAGTGTGGATCACAGTGTGAACGACAATGTGGATCACAGTGTGAATGACACTCTGAACGACAGTGTGGATCACAGAGTGAATGACAGTGTGAACGACAGTGTGGATCACAGGGTGAACGACACTCTGAACGACAGTGTGGATCACAGAGTGAATGACAGTGTGGATCACAGTGTGAACGACAATGTGGATCACAGTGTGAATGACACTCTGAACGACAGTGTGGATCACAGAGTGAATGACAGTGTGAACGACAGTGTGGATCACAGTGTGAACGACGGTGTGGATCACAGTGTGAACGACAGTGTGGATCACAGTGTGAACGACAGTGTGGATCACAGTGTGAATGACAGTATGAATGACAGTGTGGGTCACAGTCTGAACGACAATGTGGCTCACAGTGTGAATGACACTCTGAACGACAGTGTGGATCACAGAGTGAATGACAGTGTGAACGACAGTGTGGATCGCAGTGTGAACGACGGTGTGGATCACAGTGTGAACGACAGTGTGGATCACAGTGTGAACGACAGTGTGGATCACAGTGTGGATCACAGTGTGAACGACAGTGTGGATCACAGTGTGAACGACAGTGTGGATCACAGTGTGAATGACAGTGTGGGTCACAGTCTGAACGACAATGTGGCTCACGGTGTGAATGACACTCTGAACGACAGTGTGGATCACAGTGTGAACGACAATGTGGATCACAGTGTGAATGACACTATGAACGACAGTGTGGATCACAGTGTGAACGACGGTGTGGATCACAGTGTGAACGACGGTGTGGATCACAGTGTGAACGACGGTGTGGATCACAGTGTGAACGACAGTGTGGATCACAGTGTGAACGACAGTGTGAACGACAGTGTGGATCACAGTGTGAATGACTGTGGATCACAGTGTGAATGACTGTGGATCACAGTGAGAACAACAGTGTGGATCACAGTGTGAACGACAGTGTGGATCACAGTGTGAACGACAGTGTGGATCACAGTGTGAACGACAGTGTGGATCACAGTGTGAATGACACTCTGAACGACAGTGTGGATCACAGTGTGAATGACAGTGTGAATGACAGTGTGGGTCACAGTCTGAACGACAATGTGGCTCACAGTGTGAATGACACTCTGAACGACAGTGTGGATCACAGAGTGAATGACAGGGTGGATCACAGTGTGAACGACGGTGTGGATCACAATGTGAATGACGGTGTGGATCACAGTGTGAACGACAGTGTGGATCACAGTGTGAACGACAGTGTGGATCACAGTGTGAACGACAGTGTGGATCACAGTGTGAACGACAGTGTGGATCACAGTGTGAACGACAGTGTGGATCACAGTGTGAACGACAGTGTGGGTCACAGTGTGGATTACAGTGTGAATGACTGTGGATCACAGTGTGAATGACTGTGGATCACAGTGAGAACAACAGTGTGGATCACAGTGTGAACGACAGTGTGGATCACAGTGTGAACGACAGTGTGGATCACAGTGTGAACGACAGTGTGGATCACAGTGTGGGTCACAGTCTGAACGACAATGTGGCTCACAGTGTGAATGACACTCTGAACGACAGTGTGGATCACAGAGTGAATGACAGTGTGAACGACAGTGTGGATCACAGTGTGAACGACGGTGTGGATCACAGTGTGAACGACAGTGTGGATCACAGTGTGAACGACAGTGTGGATCACAGTGTGAACAACAGTGTGGATCACAGTGTGAACGACAGTGTGGATCACAGTGTGAATGACAGTGTGGGTCACAGTCTGAACGACAATGTGGCTCACAGTGTGAATGACACTCTGAACGACAGTGTGGATCACAGAGTGAATGACAGTGTGGATCACAGTGTGAACGACAATGTGGATCACAGTGTGAATGACACTCTGAACGACAGTGTGGATCACAGAGTGAATGACAGTGTGAACGACAGTGTGGATCACAGTGTGAACGACGGTGTGGATCACAGTGTGAACGACAGTGTGGATCACAGTGTGAACGACAGTGTGGATCACAGTGTGAACGACAGTGTGGATCACAGTGTGAACGACAGTGTGAACGACAGTGTGAACGACAGTGTGTTTCACAGTGTGAATGACACTCTGAACGACAGTGTGGATCACAGTGTGAATGACAATGTGGATCACAGTGTGAATGACACTCTGAACGACAGTGTGGATCACAGAGTGAATGACAGTGTGAACGACAGTGTGGATCACAGTCTGAACGACAGTGTGGATCACAGTGTGAACGACAGTGTGGGTCACAGTGTGAACGACAGTGTGGGTCACAGTGTGAACGACAGTGTGGGTCACAGTGTGAACGACAGTGTGGGTCACAGTGTGAACGACTGTGTGGGTCACAGTGTGAACGACAGTGCGGATTACAGTGTGAATGACTGTGGATCACAGTGTGAATGACTGTGGATCACAATGTGAAATACTGTGGATCACAGTGAGAACAACAGTGTGGATCACAGTGTGAATGACAGTGTGGATCACAGTGTGAATAACAGTGTGGATCACAGTGTGAACGACAGTGTGGATCACAATGTGAATGACACTCTGAACGACAGTGTGGATCACAGAGTGAATGACAGTGTGAACGACAATGTGGATCACAGTGTGAATGACAGTGTGGATCACAGTGTGAATGACAGTGTGGATCACAGTGTGAACGACAGAGTGGATCACAGTGTGAACGACAGTGTGGATCACAGTGTGAACGACAGAGTGGATCACAGTGAGAACGACAGTGTGGATCACAGTGTGAACGACAGTGTGGGTCACAGTGTGAACGACAGTGTGGATCACAGTGTGAACGACGGTGTGGATCACAGTGTGAACGACGGTGTAAACGATAGTGTGGATCACAGTGTGAATGACTGTGGATCACAGTGAGAACAACAGTGTGGATCACAGTGTGAACGACAGTGTGGATCGCAGTCTGAACGACAGTGTGGATCACAGTGTGAACGACAGTGTGGATCACAGTGTGAACGACAGTGTGGGTCACAGTGTGAACGACAGTGTGGGTCACAGTGTGAACGACAGTGTGGGTCACAGTGTGAACGACAGTGTGGGTCACAGTGTGAACGACTGTGTGGGTCACAGTGTGAACGACTGTGTGGGTCACAGTGTGAATGACAGTGTGGGTCACAGTGAGAATGACAGTGTGGATTATAGTGTGAATGACTGTGGATCACAGTGTGAATGACTGTGGATCACAGTGAGAACAACAGTGTGGATCACAGTGTGAACGACAGTGTGGATCACAGTGTGAACGACAGTGTGGGTCACAGTGTGAACGACAGTGTGGATCACAGTGTGAACGACAGTGTGGATCACAGTGTGAATGACAGTGTGGGTCACAGTCTGAACGACAATGTGGATCACAGTGTGAACGACACTCTGAACGACAGTGTGGGTCACAGTGTGAACGACAGTGTGGGTCACAGTGTGAACGACAGTGTGGGTCACAGTGTGAACGACTGTGTGGGTCACAGTGTGAACGACAGTGTGGATCACAGTGTGAACGACAGTGTGGGTCACAGTCTGAACGACAGTGTGGATCACAGTGTGAACGACAGAGTGGATCACAGTGTGAATGACAGTGTGGGTCACAGTCTGAACGACAATGTGGATCACAGTGTGAACGACACTCTGAACGACAGTGTGGATCACAGAGTGAATGACAGTGTGGATCACAGTGTGAACGACAATGTGGATCACAGTGTGAATGACACTATGAACGACAGTGTGGATCACAGTGTGAACGACGGTGTGGATCACAGTGTGAACGACGGTGTGGATCACAGTGTGAACGACGGTATGGATCACAGTGTGAACGACAGTGTGGATCACAGTGTGAACGACAGTGTGGATCACAGTGTGAACGACAGTGTGGATCACAGTGTGAATGACTGTGGATCACAGTGTGAATGACTGTGGATCACAGTGAGAACAACAGTGTGGATCACAGTGTGAACGACAGTGTGGATCACAGTGTGAACGACAGTGTGGATCACAGTGTGAATGACAGTGTGAATGACAGTGTGGGTCACAGTCTGAACGACAATGTGGCTCACAGTGTGAATGACACTCTGAACGACAGTGTGGATCACAGAGTGAATGACAGTGTGGATGACAGTGTGAATCACAGTGTGAACGACAGTGTGGATCACAGGGTGAACGACACTCTGAACGACAGTGTGGATCACAGAGTGAATGACAGTGTGGATCACAGTGTGAACGACAATGTGGATCACAGTGTGAATGACACTCTGAACGACAGTGTGGATCACAGAGTGAATGACAGTGTGAACGACAGTGTGGATCACAGGGTGAACGACACTCTGAACGACAGTGTGGATCACAGAGTGAATGACAGTGTGGATCACAGTGTGAACGACAATGTGGATCACAGTGTGAATGACACTCTGAACGACAGTGTGGATCACAGAGTGAATGACAGTGTGAACGACAGTGTGGATCACAGTGTGAACGACGGTGTGGATCACAGTGTGAACGACAGTGTGGATCACAGTGTGAACGACAGTGTGGATCACAGTGTGAACGACAGTGTGGATCACAGTGTGAACGACAGTGTGGATCACAGTGTGAATGACAGTGTGAATGACAGTGTGGGTCACAGTCTGAACGACAATGTGGCTCACAGTGTGAATGACACTCTGAACGACAGTGTGGATCACAGAGTGAATGACAGTGTGGATCACAGTGTGAACGACAATGTGGATCACAGTGTGAATGACACTCTGAACGACAGTGTGGATCACAGAGTGAATGACAGTGTGAACGACAGTGTGGATCACAGAGTGAATGACAGTGTGAACGACAGTGTGGATCGCAGTGTGAACGATGGTGTGGATCACAGTGTGAACGACAGTGTGGATCACAGTGTGAACGACAGTGTGGATCACAGTGTGGATCACAGTGTGAACGACAGTGTGGATCACAGTGTGAATGACAGTGTGGATCACAGTGTGAACGACAATGTGGATCACAGTGTGAATGACACTATGAACGACAGTGTGGATCACAGTGTGAACGAAGGTGTGGATCACAGTGTGAACGACGGTGTGGATCACAGTGTGAACGACGGTGTGGATCACAGTGTGAACGACAGTGTGGATCACAGTGTGAACGACAGTGTGGATCACAGTGAGAACGACAGTGTGAACGACAGTGTGGATCACAGTGTGAATGACTGTGGATCACAGTGTGAATGACTGTGGATCACAGTGAGAACAACAGTGTGGATCACAGTGTGAACGACAGTGTGGATCACAGTGTGAACGACAGTGTGGATCACAGTGTGAATGACAGTGTGAATGACAGTGTGGGTCACAGTCTGAACGACAATGTGGCTCACAGTGTGAATGACACTCTGAACGACAGTGTGGATCACAGAGTGAATGACAGTGTGGATGACAGTGTGAATCACAGTCTGAACGACAGTGTGGATCACAGGGTGAACGACACTCTGAACGACAGTGTGGATCACAGAGTGAATGACAGTGTGGATCACAGTGTGAACGACAATGTGGATCACAGTGTGAATGACACTCTGAACGACAGTGTGGATCACAGAGTGAATGACAGTGTGAACGACAGTGTGGATCACAGGGTGAACGACACTCTGAACGACAGTGTGGATCACAGAGTGAATGACAGTGTGGATCACAGTGTGAACGACAATGTGGATCACAGTGTGAATGACACTCTGAACGACAGTGTGGATCACAGAGTGAATGACAGTGTGAACGACAGTGTGGATCACAGTGTGAACGACGGTGTGGATCACAGTGTGAACGACAGTGTGGATCACAGTGTGAACGACAGTGTGGATCACAGTGTGAATGACAGTATGAATGACAGTGTGGGTCACAGTCTGAACGACAATGTGGCTCACAGTGTGAATGACACTCTGAACGACAGTGTGGATCACAGAGTGAATGACAGTGTGAACGACAGTGTGGATCGCAGTGTGAACGACGGTGTGGATCACAGTGTGAACGACAGTGTGGATCACAGTGTGAACGACAGTGTGGATCACAGTGTGGATCACAGTGTGAACGACAGTGTGGATCACAGTGTGAACGACAGTGTGGATCACAGTGTGAATGACAGTGTGGGTCACAGTCTGAACGACAATGTGGCTCACGGTGTGAATGACACTCTGAACGACAGTGTGGATCACAGTGTGAACGACAATGTGGATCACAGTGTGAATGACACTCTGAACGACAGTGTGGATCACAGAGTGAATGACAGTGTGAACGACAGTGTGGATCACAGTGTGAACGACGGTGTGGATCACAGTGTGAACGACAGTGTGGATCACAGTGTGAACGACAGTGTGGATCACAGTGTGAACGACAGTGTGGATCACAGTGTGAATGACAGTGTGAACAACAGTGTGAACGACAGTGTGTTTCACAGTGTGAATGACACTCTGAACGACAGTGTGGATCACAGAGTGAATGACAGTGTGAACGACAGTGTGGATCACAGAGTGAATGACAGTGTGAACGACAGTGTGGATCACAGTGTGAACGACGGTGTGGATCACAGTGTGAACGACAGTGTGGATCACAGTGTGAACGACAGTGTGGGTCACAGTGTGAACGACAGTGTGGGTCACAGTGTTAACGACTGTGTGGGTCACAGTGTGAACGACAGTGCGGATTACAGTGTGAATGACTGTGGATCACAGTGTGAATGACTGTGGATCACAATGTGAAATACTTTGGATCACAGTGAGAACAACAGTGTGGATCACAGTGTGAATGACAGTGTGGATCACAGTGTGAATAACAGTGTGGATCACAGTGTGAACGACAGTGTGGATCACAATGTGAATGACACTCTGAACGACAGTGTGGATCACAGAGTGAATGACAGTGTGAACGACAATGTGGATCACAGTGTGAACGACAATGTAGATCACAGTGTGAACGACAGAGTGGATCACAGTGTGAACGACAGTGTGGATCACAGTGTGAACGACAGTGTGGGTCACAGTGTGAACGACAGTGTGGATCACAGTGTGAACGACGGTGTGGATCACAGTGTGAACGACAGTGTGGATCACAGTGTGAACGACAGTGTGAACGACAGTGTGAACGACTGTGTGGATCACAGTGTGGGTCACAGTGTGGATTACACTGTGAATGACTGTGGATCACAGTGTGAATGACTGTGGATCACAGTGAGAACAACAGTGTGGATCACAGTGTGAACGACAGTGTGGTTCACAGAGTGAATGACAGTGTGGATGACAGTGTGAATCACAGTCTGAACGACAGTGTGGATCACAGGGTGAACAACACTCTGAACGACAGTGTGGATCACAGTCTGAACGACAGTGTGGATCACCGTGTGAACGACAGTGTGAACGACAGTGTGAATGACAGTGTGGGTCACAGTGTGGATTACAGTGTCAATGACTGTGGATCACAGTGTGAATGACTGTGGATCACAGTGAGAACAACAGTGTGGATCACAGTGTGAACGACAGTGTGGATCACAGTGTGAACGACAGTGTGGATCTCAGTGTGAATGACACTCTGAACGACAGTGTGGATCACAGAGTGAAAGACAGTGTGAACGACAGTGTGGATCACAGTGTGAACGACGGTGTGGATCACAGTGTGAACGACAGTGTGGATCACAGTGTGAACGACAATGTGGATCACAGTGTGAATGACACTTTGAACGACAGTGTGGATCACAGAGTGAATAACAGTGTGAACGACAGTGTGGATCACAGTGTGAACGACGGTGTGGATCACAGTGTGAACGACAGTGGGGATCACAGTGTGAACGACAGTGAGGATCACAGTGTGAACGACACTCTGAACGACAGTGTGGATCACAGAGTGAATGACAGAGTGAATGACAGTGTGAACGACAGTGTGGATCATAGTGTGAATGACAGTGTGGGTCACAGTGTGAACGACAATGTGGCTCACAGTGTGAATGACACTCTGAACGACAGTGTGGATCACAGTGTGAACGACAATGTGGATCACAGTGTGAATGACACTCTGAACTACAGTGTGGATCACAGAGTGAATGACAGTGTGAACGACAGTGTGGATCACAGTGTGAACGACAGTGTGGATCACAGTGTGAACGACAGTGTGGATCACAGTGTGAATGACAGTGTGAATAACAGTGTGAACGACAGTGTGTTTCACAGTGTGAATGACACTCTGAACGACAGTGTGGATCACAGTGTGAATGACAGTGTGAATGACAGTGTGGATAACAGTCTGAACGACAATGTGGATCACAGTGTGAATGACACTCTGAACGACAGTGTGGATCACAGAGTGAATGACAATGTGGATCACAGTGTGAATGACACTCTGAACGACAGTGTGGATCACAGAGTGAATGACAGTGTGAACGACAGTGTGGATCACAGTCTGAACGACAGTGTAGATCACAGTGTGAACGACAGTGTGGGTCACAGTGTGAACGACAGTGTGGGTCACAGTGTGAACGACAGTGTGGGTCACAGTGTGAACGACAGTGCGGATTACAGTGTGAATGACTGTGGATCACAGTGTGAATGACTGTGGATCTCAATGTGAAATACTGTGGATCACAGTGAGAACAACAGTGTGGATCACAGTGTGAATGACAGTGTGGATCACAGTGTGAATAACAGTGTGGATCACAGTGTGAACGACAGTGTGGATCACAATGTGAATGACACTCTGAACGACAGTGTGGATCACAGAGTGAATGACAGTGTGAACGACAATGTGGATCACAGTGTGAACGACAGTGTGGATCACAGTGTGAATGACAGTGTGGATCACAGTGTGAACGACAGAGTGGATCACAGTGTGAACGACAGTGTGGATCACAGTGTGAACGACAGTGTGGGTCACAGTGTGAACGACAGTGTGGATCACAGTGTGAACGACAGTGTGGGTCACAGTGTGAACGACAGTGTGGATCACAGTGTGAACGACGGTGTGGATCACAGTGTGAACGACGGTGTGGATCACAGTGTGAACGACAGTGTGGATCACAGTGTGAACGACAGTGTGAACGACAGTGTGGATCACAGTGTGAATGACAGTGTGGGTCACAGTGTGGATTACACTGTGAATGACTGTGGATCACAGTGTGAATGACTGTGGATCACAGTGAGAACAACAGTGTGGATCACAGTGTGAACGACAGTGTGGATCACAGTGTGAATGACAGTGTGAATGACAGTGTGGGGCACAGAGTGAATGACAGTGTGGATGACAGTGTGAATCACAGTCTGAACGACAGTGTGGATCACAGGGTGAACAACACTCTGAACGACAGTGTGGATCACAATCTGAACGACAGTGTGGATCACCGTGTGAACGACAGTGTGAACGACAGTGTGGATCACAGTGTGAATGACAGTGTGGGTCACAGTGTGGATTACAGTGTCAATGACTGTGGATCACAGTGTGAATGACTGTGGATCACAGTGAGAACAACAGTGTGGATCACAGTGTGAACGACAGTGTGGATCACAATGTGAACGACTGTGTGGATCTCAGTGTGAATGACACTCTGAACGACAGTGTGGATCACAGAGTGAATGACAGTGTGAACGACAGTGTGGATCACAGTGTGAACGACGGTGTGGATCACAGTGTGAACGACAGTGTGGATCACAGTGTGAACGACAGTGTGGATGACAGTGTGAATGACACTCTGAACGACAGTGTGGATCACAGAGTGAATGACAGTGTGAACGACAGTGTGGATCACAGTGTGAACGACAGTGTGGATGACAGTGTGAATGACACTCTGAACGACAGTGTGGATCACAGAGTGAATGACAGTGTGAACGACAGTGTGGATCACAGTGTGAACGACGGTGTGGATCACAGTGTGAACGACAGTGTGGATCACAGTGTGAACGACAGTGTGGATCACAGTGTGAACGACAGTGTGGATCACAGTGTGAACGAAAGTGTGGATCACAGTGTGAACGACAGTGTGGATCACTGTCTGAACGACAGTGTGGATCACAGTGTGAATGGCAGTGTGAATGACAGTGTGGGTCACAGTCTGAACGACAATGTGGCTCACAGTGTGAATGACACTCTGAACGACAGTGTGGATCACAGAGTGAATGACAGTGTAGATCACAGTGTGAACGACAATGTGGATCACAGTGTGAATGACACTCTGAACGACAGTGTGGATCACAGAGTGAATGACAGTGTGAACGACAGTGTGGATCACAGTGTGAACGACGGTATGGATCACAGTGTGAACGACAGTGTGGATCACAGTGTGAACGACAGTGTGGATCACAGTGTGAACGACAGTGTGGATCACAGTGTGAACGACGGTGTGGATCACAGTGTGAACGACAGTGGGGATCACAGTGTGAACGACAGTGAGGATCACAGTGTGAACGACACTCTGAACGACGGTGTGGATCACAGAGTGAATGACAGAGTGAATGACAGTGTGAACGACAGTGTGGATCATAGTGTGAATGACAGTGTGGGTCACAGTGTGAACGACAATGTGGCTCACAGTGTGAATGACACTCTGAACGACAGTGTGGATCACAGTGTGAACGACAATGTGGATCACAGTGTGAATGACACTCTGAACGACAGTGTGGATCACAGAGTGAATGACAGTGTGAACGACAGTGTGGATCACAGTGTGAACGACAGTGTGGATCACAGTGTGAACGACAGTGTGGATCACAGTGTGAATGACAGTGTGAATAACAGTGTGAACGACAGTGTGTTTCACAGTGTGAATGACACTCTGAACGACAGTGTGGATCACAGTGTGAATGACAGTGTGAATGACAGTGTGGATAACAGTCTGAACGACAATGTGGATCACAGTGTGAATGACACTCTGAACGACAGTGTGGATCACAGAGTGAATGACAATGTGGATCACAGTGTGAATGACACTCTGAACGACAGTGTGGATCACAGAGTGAATGACAGTGTGAACGACAGTGTGGATCACAGTCTGAACGACAGTGTAGATCACAGTGTGAACGACAGTGTGGGTCACAGTGTGAACGACAGTGTGGGTCACAGTGTGAACGACAGTGTGGGTCACAGTGTGAACGACAGTGTGGGTCACAGTGTGAACGACAGTGCGGATTACAGTGTGAATGACTGTGGATCACAGTGTGAATGACTGTGGATCACAATGTGAAATACTGTGGATCACAGTGAGAACAACAGTGTGGATCACAGTGTGAATGACAGTGTGGATCACAGTGTGAATAACAGTGTGGATCACAGTGTGAACGACAGTGTGGATCACAATGTGAATGACACTCTGAACGACAGTGTGGATCACAGAGTGAATGACAGTGTGAACGACAATGTGGATCACAGTGTGAACGACAGTGTGGATCACAGTGTGAATGACAGTGTGGATCACAGTGTGAACGACAGAGTGGATCACAGTGTGAACGACAGTGTGGATCACAGTGTGAACGACAGTGTGGGTCACAGTGTGAACGACAGTGTGGATCACAGTGTGAACGACAGTGTGGGTCACAGAGTGAACGACAGTGTGGATCACAGTGTGAACGACGGTGTGGATCACAGTGTGAACGACGGTGTGGATCACAGTGTGAACGACAGTGTGGATCACAGTGTGAACGACAGTGTGAACGACAGTGTGGATCACAGTGTGAATGACAGTGTGGGTCACAGTGTGGATTACACTGTGAATGACTGTGGATCACAGTGTGAATGACTGTGGATCACAGTGAGAACAACAGTGTGGATCACAGTGTGAACGACAGTGTGGATCACAGTGTGAATGACAGTGTGAATGACAGTGTGGGGCACAGAGTGAATGACAGTGTGGATGACAGTGTGAATCACAGTCTGAACGACAGTGTGGATCACAGGGTGAACAACACTCTGAACGACAGTGTGGATCACAATCTGAACGACAGTGTGGATCACCGTGTGAACGACAGTGTGAACGACAGTGTGGATCACAGTGTGAATGACAGTGTGGGTCACAGTGTGGATTACAGTGTCAATGACTGTGGATCACAGTGTGAATGACTGTGGATCACAGTGAGAACAACAGTGTGGATCACAGTGTGAACGACAGTGTGGATCACAATGTGAACGACTGTGTGGATCTCAGTGTGAATGACACTCTGAACGACAGTGTGGATCACAGAGTGAATGACAGTGTGAACGACAGTGTGGATCACAGTGTGAACGA